>NW_017306746.1:800421-814311 GCF_000935625.1 Nanorana parkeri
AAATTAGCGGTCATCAGCGGCTTGTGAGCCGCTGATGACAGCTATTAATTTAAAGGGGACAGTCTGCTGAACAGTTCTACTATAAGCTGATGGTCACTAAAGCGACCATCAGCTTATAGTAGAACTGTAAATGCCAGGTCCGTACGACGTACTGAGCTGGCCAGCTGGAAGCACTTTTGTAGCTCCGTACGACGTACGTCCTTGGCAGCGAAAGGGTTAAAGAACTTTTGTACGAAATACATTTCTTTCCCCTTTCTATTAGTTGATGGGGTCAAATCTACAATCCATTTAGACCGTAGTGACGAAAAAACTCGAAGCGGGATGGAAATTTTTTCTTGAACGAAGTTCTAACAGTGAATGTGGTTTTCGCTCGGGAAACTCCATTCATTCCAAAATCGAATGTTAAATTAAGAACAAAGTTTTGTTAGACATTCGTCTAGTGTCTGATGGCAGAAAGATCTTTCATTGGTAAAGAAAGATCTTTTTAGTTGGAAATCTACTAGCGTATTGGTAGCTTTACCCAATCCCTTCCCCACTTCAGCTCTGGTCCCTGTCCCTCCTCCCCACTTTTTTTGTACTTCATATCTTTTTGCCTGAATGACTGAATAGCCACGATTGGCTCAGCAAATAATTTTTTCTTTAGATATACAATGGTCAATACTTTTATACCTTGTATTTTGTGATGTTGCAACCCTAACAATTTGTAACCCTTGTTACCCATATACACCTGTTATGTAGGTTTTGAAACTTCTCGATGAAAATGATCGAAGAGTAAAAATGTTGTTTTTTTGCATAGCTTGTAATTACACAGGGACCAGCTAGACTTGCTTATTACACATTCAAGGCCTGCTTGCTACTTGGTAGTGCTGCATCTTATTGTTCCCCCTTCAGCCTACTAGTCAGGGCTGACTCTGTGTGCTTGAGATTTTTAATCTCAGCAGTTGCTGATTAAGAGACTGAATGACTAAATGAAAAGCTGAAAGCCAGTAGGGGGAAATTCAACAAATCTGTACATGTAATTAATAATGGAAAGATGGTACAGGAAGCATGTGTAAACTATCTGAGTACCACATCAAAATTACCATAAGCCTACAACGTGTTTTCACATCATTTCCCTGAATAGAAAAATAAGGGAAATTTCTAATTCATACCACAATGATGATGAGATGGAATGTGTATTTTAAAACCACAAAATATATTTTCTGGTCTTTTAAGATGGTGATACATCCCATTTTGTAGAGATGAATCATATTTACAAAGCAACTAATAGATTCCCTAGTGTAAACTAAAAGGACAGGACATGCTGTGCATGTGGCTTGCACACAATCAGTGCTGGGCTAATACAGAGACAACTGTATAAGTCAAAGATAATATTCTTTTCAAAAGTAGCTGACTTTAATGTGACCCAGCAGTAGCCCTCGTAGCCTCAGTCATCTTATTCCACACTCAACACAGACAATAGACTTCTGTTCAGAGAAGGAAAGCATCAAACTTACAGGTCTGTTACTAAACAGACTAATCCTGGTTATATGAACTTCATTAACTAACAGGTTCAGCAGCACATACAAAACAGCCAACAGTCACTGCAGCTAGATGGAATAAGATATATATAAGATATTAAATGGCCACAGATAATTGCAAAAGTTGTCAAGGAGAAAAGGGTACTAAACACTGCACTGGTCCCATTTGAAAAAGGTAGCACATTCTAGTCTCAGGTACAGAGAATAGTTACCTCCTTTTATTTTTAATAGGTGCATTTAAAGCACACCTGTAATAATAAAACAAATCCCTCAAACCCACCCCCTTGGGTGCCTACAGTATAGTCACTACTACTTGAGCCATGTTCAAAATCCTGGTTCCAGGCCCAAGAACACTGTGGCATACAATGCAAAGTGCAAATACAATCATTGTACAGGAAAAATCAACATCTGAGCACAGAACACGATCAGTGGGTGTTATTGGCTAAGGTGTTATTACATTGTGATACAATTAGGGTAAAGAGGATGGGCAAAGTGGTTCTCTCTAACAGAAAACTTCCCCACTGCTGTTCCATTTATCTGTGAGGTCCCTCACAAATACCTGGTACATCTGGTTATAAAGGAGCACATCACTTTCTTCCCTTACTCCTAAAAATCCAGTGCTCTGGCCTGAGCATCCAATCCCCAGCCACGAAAACTGATCTGGGGGAGAAGGTAAACCCGTGTGAACTCAGCCACAGACCGACATAGAGCTTACACAAGGTATAGGCTCAGCGCTCCACCACGTGGATGGAGTACTGGGGAAAGCATAGGGATGGTAAGTATCAGTGGTGGGGACCTTATGTCAAGAGAACCTGTCACCCTGGCCTAAAGTGACACTAAACTCAGGAATTAAATCTTAAAAACTCATTCAAGTACCTTAAACTATTAACAACAATATATCCTATTTGTGTATCACTCAGCTGTAGATCCTCAAATCATTTCTGAATTTGTACCGACGCTTTCCTTTCTTCTGAAGGCTGGCTACTTTTGTTCCCCATGGTCCCTGTGTGTGCTATAAAGTAGCCACCACTCCCAGCTCACTCCTCTGATGGACTACAATCTCATGGTTAGTTTTCGAATTTGTATTGGAGGTAGTAGTCCATCATAGAAGAGAGTTTGGAGCGGGGACTAATTTACATTTTACAACACACACACAGAATTCAGAGATGATTTGTGGATCTTAAGCCAAGGGGCAAACAAATAAGATACATTTTTCTTAATAGTTAAGGTACAAGAATGCATTTTTAATAGGGTTGCACAGATACCAAGTACAGTACTCGGTACAAGTACGAGTACATGTACCGATACTTTTGAGCTCCAAGACTATACTAGAGAAAAATTCAAAAATTAGGAGGCCACTGTCATTTGTAAGGAGCACACGGAGCTCCTGGGATTTGTACATCTCTGTTTTAATGTACGATTTTGTTTTTATAAATATATATAAAGGGATGCACAGATACCAGTTTTATGAGTACGAGTACTGGTCCTTGCCGAGTACTTACAAGTACGAGTACTGATACATTTTTGTTTATTGTCATGTGACAGTTTTTCTAAAACAATACAGACTAATGATTTCAGGGCAGTGGTGGAGTGCCAGAGCCAGGTCCCAGCTGCAACCGCTGCAACCCTGGTAGTTCTCATGAAAATGCCAAGTATCTGCACTGGTACTCGAAAAAGTATCTGTGCATCCCTAATTTTTAAGAATTAACTCCTGAGTTTAGTGTCACTTTAAATAAAGACTAGTCTGGTCTGAAGCCCAAACATGAACCTTCTAAACTGCTGTCATTGCATTAGTTGTCAACAGCTGGGCTCATAAAGAAACCTAGGTAAGGACTACTTATTCCTTTCCTAGGCCAAATGTCACATAATGTGGGAATGGCCTGAAATTAGCAAGACATTTTGCTTATTGAATATGTGTAACCCACTTCAGTGTATTTTGGGACGGAGTGAAGAGATCAAGGTACCTTCATCATTGAAAACTCTATTTACCCTGCTCAAAAATTGATAGCTATACACTGAAGAAGAGAACGACACCCAACACTTGATGAGTGGAAGGGATTGGTTAACTGTATACTTCCATTGTACAAGCTTACCTATACATCCAGAGAATGCCCACAAAAATGTGATGCAATATGGTGGGTAAATATACAGGACACAACTAACCTACTAGCCCCCACTGAAATATCTCGACCTACTCTAAATTAGATATCTCAAGGTTGTTTGTATCAGAACTAAAAAATAGACTATTATAAAATTGCCTGTCACATGTAACGGATTGTCATTTTACTTTTCTAATGTTTAATAAAAGCAATAAAATACCTTTAAAATGCAAAAAAAGGAATACTTACTTCAGTCCAGGTATATCCAGTAAGTTTGTGAGACCTGTCCAGTTTAAATCCAGCATCTAAAAGGGAAAGACAAGAAAACACTGGTTCAGTTGGGCAGCATGTAAAGAAAAATGCAAATAATGCATACTACTTCCATAATGAGACATTTACAAAGTTTGTTACTAATACAGCCTGGTCACATCCAAGAATCATTTATCACATAAATCAGCACAAACACAGATCAGTTATGTTATCAAACTAAAACACAAGTAGGGTCTACAAGCCTTAAGGTGCAACTGAACTCAAAAGCTTTTTTTTTAGTTTTAGATAAAGTGGAGAGGTATTAGAACACCTATCAGGTTTTTATTGCTGTATGTCTTCTTTATTCACCCTCCTTATTTGTCCTGGTGACCATTACCACTGAAAGTGACAGAAAATCAAATTTTGGGTTGTCTCAAGAACAGAAATAGATGAGAACGCTTGGGGACACTAGTTCTTGTTACTCTGCTGACCACCAGAGATTTCCCTCACTTCCTGTTGTGGCTTATTCGACAGAAAGTGAAGGGAAATCTCCCAACAGGAAACAGATGACAAAAAGAAAGCCGACATGTTATAACGCTCCCCTATTCTAAAGAAAAAAAAAGGGAGAAGGTTTTGGATTCAGTTCAAGTGCGAAATTAAGGCGGTAGGATTGAAACCCAGCATATACGTATAAATACAGGCAGTGGACATTTTATGTCCACTGTGTATGGTCTTACACCAAAGGGGTGGACCCCCAAACTTTGCCTACTTCTTTTTTCATTTTCCTCACTTCTATTTCATTCTCACACTGGTGTAATGTCGCCAGATCTCCAAGGTAACCATTTACCTCTGCGGAACATTCATTGGCTGTTCTAAATTCACTCTAAATTGTCTGTATGCTGTGATTTTCTACTTCTGAATGTTCTCTAATAAACTGTAATTAAGCAAAAACAAAAAACTAAAACTGAAAACAGAAACTGGACGGAAGCACTTATACAAACTACATTGCAGTGGTCAGGTTGCTAAACCAGTTTATGTAATGAAAGTAACAATCTTGACAGTTTATGTGCCACACCTTCACTCTGCTGCATGTCTTACAGTTTACTTCTCAATTCCAGTAGATCAAATCTGTAGATTCAAACATTTCACCAAAGAACTAACCATACAAATATATAATATCAGCAGCATGTGAGTAAACAGCTTATTTAATTGTTGACATACCGGGCGTCGGATGAAGAATAATGTTATTGCGCCAACAATAGGGACATCACCAATAAGAGGTTCTAAGATGACTCTCAGCATCCCATGCAGCTGGCAAAAAAAAAAAAGCATAGCAGTGTTATTTTGGTGTAATGAAATTAAAGTCAGATTAAAGACAGATAAGTCTTTTCAACTTCTAGTTTAAGTGCTGCTGTATATAGAATATATATATATATATATATACACACACACATATACATACACATATACATACACACAGATAATGGTAAGGTTACCTATATCGAAGAGCTTTTAAAAAATTCACAGATGAACATGTAAATGTTTTGGAGCTCAAGATAGCTGCATGTCTCTAAGAGAAAGGTTGTATGGCAGCATTTTTCTGTACACTGCTCTCATTCTACCCCATAGCAGAACAGTTTCTTTCATTTGTAACAGCTGAAAATGGCTTCTAAATAGGATCAGCAGTGCAGGTATTGCAGGATGTATACAGTTGTACAAATATATCACGTAGCCAAGAAGATAAGTGACGCTTGTACGCTTTTTATTTTAGATTTATAGATTCTTTAATCCACATGCATGGCCTGCGATTTTCACCTGTGGTCCACTCACCTGCACACCTTTCACTCCAGCTTTACAAAAATACTTTTTCACCTCCACATCAATTTCCATATCTCCAACATAGCTAAACAGAGAAAAAGAAAGTCAGTCAGTGGTGTGCTGAATGACATCTGGCTGTACAGACAAGCAGTGATTAGCATATCTAGGATGGATTTAAATAGCTAAATTTAAAGAGACACTGTCACCTTACCCAAGCATTATCCCCCCCTCACCCCATGTCACCATCCAGGAAGCATGTATAAAGAATCAATGTTGCTGCCTGAAGATACTCCCCAGATGGTGGGCACACTCATGCTACCACAGGGCAGCAGCTAGAACACATATTAGGCAAGTATAAGAGTCATGCAATTTTTAAGTTGTAAGGGGAGATGATGCACACTTGTCGTTGGGCTTTAAAATTGCTTTAACTCGATAAACATATATTATTTAATTTGGAAAAGGACACACATGGGAGAACAATAATAACTTGCCTGATATTCAGGTCCAGTATAATTTGCTTCTTGTCCATTTCTGTATGAGCTTTGACACCAATCACCTTTGGCGCCTGCATAAAGTACAGAACACAGTAAGAAGAGGCTTGCTATGAAAAGCAGCATTAACCGCAAAACATTTTCAAGGTTTCAATGGTGCCATAAACAATTCACATATTAAACATTGTTATTAAATACTTAATACATAGGCTACTTTAAACTATAAAAACAAATTGTAGACATAAATATGTCAAAAAAAGATATGTATTGCCATTCCAAGCAATGTACCTGAAATAACCATTTTTAAAGTAAATACAATAGGCCAAAGTAGTTTTATTAAATATACTAGGATTCATGGACCAAATTTTGGAATGGGAAACTGTTCTTTGTTTGTACACTCCAAAAATACTATAGAATATGAAAGCTAGAATGGCATTGGTTGCTATAGGCAGCAGGAAAAGTAGTGTTTTTACAACATTTCAACCATAAGGTTTAAAAGGAGAACTATGAGGTGAGTGTTTTTCACTCACCTCATAGTTCTAGCCGATCTGTGACAATGAGACTCCCTCCCGTTACCCTAAGGAGAACTATGGGGTTAAGGCTTTTCCCCATAGTTCTCCTTAGGGTAACGGGAGGGAGTCTCATTGTCACAGATCGGCTAGAACTATGAGGAGAGTGAAAAACACTCACCTCATAGTTCTAGCCGATCTGTGACAATGAGACTCCCTCCCGTTACCCTAAGGAGAACTATGGGGTTAAGGCTTTTCCCCATAGTTCTCCTTAGGGTAACGGGAGGGAGTCTCATTGTCACAGATCGGCTAGAACTATGAGGAGAGTGAAAAACACTCACCTCATAGTTCTAGCCGATCTGTGACAATGAGACTGTCACAGGTCGGCTAGAACTATGAGGAGAGTGAAAAACACTCACCTCATAGTTCTAGCCGATCTGTGACAATGAGACTCCCTCCCGTTACCCTAAGGAGAACTATGGGGAAAAGCCTTAACCCCATAGTTCTCCTTTAAGTTCATGAATACCAAACAATCTAAAAAAGTAGTTTTGCCTTGCTTCACTTCCAACTAAGACGTTACAAGGCCAGGTGCTGTCCGATTGGCTTGTGCTGTCCTTGGAAACAAATGTGCTCTTTGAAGTCGCACTATTTATACACAGAGCATAAGGAGGATGTCAGAGAAGTTAAATTGGAGATCCAACACTTCATCATTTCTCAGATTTAACCTGTTGTGTGGGAACATTTCTGTTTTTGGACTTCCTGACATGATTCTCTTAAAAAACACTAATACGTTATGTCCATCTAATTCTAATATAAATACAGTACAATGCAAACATTTTAGGCACTCTAAAAAAACTGCTGTAAAGTGAAGATGCTTTAAAAAAATATGATGCAATGAATAGTTTTTATTAATCAATTAACCTACAAAGAGCATAAACAAAACAATTGAAATCAAATCATTATTGTATGCGTCTCCTCTTTGTTTTTAAAACATCATTAGTTCTATGTACACACGTTTTTTAAGTAATTGGCAAGTAGCATGTCCAAAACATCTAGGAGAACTAACTACATTTCTGTGGATTTAGGAGGTCTCAGACGCAGACAGACTCAATGATGTTGAGCTCAGGAGTCTGTGGAGGCCTTTGCTGAAGATAATTTGTAGGCCCTGTTCACATATTAGCAGTCTTCTGCGTGTATTCATACGCACGGAAACGCACAAAACATAAACATTAATACATTTAAATGTATACTGTTAACACTTGTGCGGCGTCCACGCGGTACGATAGTGCGCATCACACAAAATAGTCAGAGTGCGATATTGTGGGCGGATTCTGCACGTTGTGGCTTTAGTAATAGCGGAATCCGCGCATATATGTTAAAATTTGCGCATTGTTGTACCGTGCAGTTGTCCGCTTTTGTCTGTATAGATTTAGGAGCTCAGCTTTAAATGTTTAACAGAAATAACAATAGCCAGCCTCCCTACTAACATTACCGAATCCCATTTTGTTTCTTACCTTATGACCAACGTTGATTTTTGTAAAATAAAAAGTGGACAGGTGAGTATTGCTTGAGCGAACCAAAGGGGCTATAGTGTCTATTAACATCTTCTCAAGGTACTGCCCAATAAATGGCCACATCTGTGCTAGAAGCTGAAAGAAAGTTGTACACAAGTCAAAATATATCAAACTTTTATGACATTGTGCCTCAGGATCAGTTGTATTTGAGAAGGTGTGAGTACTGTCCATAGAATTCCATAAATTCTTCACTTTCATGCTTAAAATAAACAATGTTTAGAAAGTTGCTTGTAATGTACAAGAAAAGGAATAACTTTTTTATATTCTTTAGTAATATAATTATTATAATATGCCTATTCCCTTTCACGATTGTATCTTTCATTAGACTTGGATGTCAAAGGAAGAAAAAAAAAAAACTTGTGCACATTATACAGAAATTTTAAATGCAAAGCGGATAACAAGAGTTTTCATTTATGAATACTGGTGTAGATATTATTTGTGTCTAACATTCAGATGTAAGCATTCACCACTTTGCTAACTGAGCAATTATTTTATTTTGCGCACACGTTACAATCAGAATTATTGGCTAGAAACTTGCTTAAAACCCCCAAAACGATAACATTTTTTTTGAACGAAAAGGGCCTTTTAGTGCGCACAAACACAATATGGTACCCAGTGTTTTTGTAAATTATTATAGATAGGGTTGTGTTGGGTAAATAGATACCAGACATGTCAAACCTTAAAATTTGTGGGTGCCTGTAAAATGGCAAAAAACGACAGCACCCAAAATTGCCCATAGGCAACGCTTCACAAGCCTTTACTGATCATGAGTTGAGCAGATCGGTGCTTATCTGCCTCTGATCCACCCACTCTGCTGGTCTAGGGCCTGCATGAAGGACAGTGGAGCCCGGGACAGCCGGCAGCAGTGGTGTAAGGGGGAGGGGAAGGGGGAGAGGATATCGCATGCTCTTCAACACCTTTCAAGTGATCGGTCGGCTGTAGAGCGCCTTGTATGTGAAAACTGGGTGGCGGCTGTAAAAATACAATATCAAGATCTTGGGTGCTGCAACAGTCATGATCTTGGTTTCAACCACTTTAATACTGGAGGTTAATTTACGTATGTTGGTGCTAAAGTGGTAAAGCCCAAATCCAGCATTATTTTTTCATTGTTGGGGCATGCTACCTGTGAACCCACTAGAAATAGTTCTTTTCACTTTCTGTCCTGGTGGCGTGGGGCTCAAACAGACACAAAATATTGGGGAATGTCTCCAAAAGAGTCTGCAACAAAACTTTTTTTTTTAGTAGAGGTTAAATAGCCCCTGGTACCAAATGAGTAAACAGTGAGAGGGGACCTATATTATAGAGTCAATGACAGTAATAAAAATCTAACAAAAATGTTACCTGTTCCCTACATTATCCAAAACAAAAATTGACACAAGTTCGATTTCACCAAGGCAGCAGAACAAGCAATCCCCTATCCATTCACATACTCTAGAAGAGACCCCCATTTTGGCAGTATACAATACAGTATTGATATGTGAAGGCCCATAATGAGATACGATGAACATTCTTACCTTGTTCAGCCATTCTGCTTTCTCTACATCAGGGAAAGTTACCTGCAGAAATAGAAAGATGCAATGTGATTTTTTTTTTCTCTGGAGATAATTTGTAATTATAATAATTGATTACAAGTTTGGGTTTTATTTAAATGAGAGTTTATCTATGTGCCTATGACACACCTTTGATGTGCCAAACTGCATAGACACCATCTATGAACATGGCTGCTCTTGAATGCAGCTCAGCGCACTTTTTAGATCCCTCAGGAACATAAAAAAAAAGAACCTATGTGTACAAACCTTAGTGGTACTTTACGGATATCAAATCTGATGCACAATGTTATTCTTCCTATAGAGGACACCAATTGCCATAAAAGAATCTTCAGTCTTCCTGTGGCGTCTACCTCTTAAAGCTATTACCCACAAGGTAGTATTGAACATAAATTCTAAAGCGTGCCATACACTGCTCTAATGTCCTCAGGGTCAGCAGGACTGAAACTGTGTGTGGCCCTGGTGGCACCACTCCATTAAACAAAGGTTGATTTTTCAATTTGACTTTTGTTGAAGGAGCAAAGCTGAAAATTGTCAGGCGAAAAATGACTGCAGTCAAGTAGATATAGACACTGTCCAAGTATTCTCACTCTTGAACGAGAAAAAACGGCACGTGTATGGCCAGCTTTAATTTCTTCAAAGAACTATGGACGGAAATTTGATTAACCTTTGCAGTGGGGCTACCCCCACGCTGCAAGGGTTACCTGCTCATTTTTGCATGAGGTACAAAAAAAAAAAAGAGTTATACTCACCTAAACCTCTGAGCCAGCTGGCTCTTAGACTGGTTCCTAGAGCATCTCCCCTGCTCCTTTGCAGTGGTCTAGGAATCCTCGAGTCATCACATTCAATACAGTGTATTGGACGTGAGGATTCCAAAAGGGACATGCCATCGCTGCAGAGGAGGAGGCAGAGCTGTCGGCTCTGAGGTTCGGGTGAGTATAACCTTTTTTTTGGACCCTAGGCAAAAACGAGCAGTTAACCCTTGTATTGCAGAGGTAGACCAACTGCAGGGGTTAATACAATTTCTATCCAAAGTTCTTCTTTAATCATTATCCTTCTGGCATGGTAAAACTAATCCAAGAGAATATACTGACATCTTCCATCATGATGAAGCCCCGTGTAGTGTACATCACTTCAGTACTCAACGCAATGGCCTTGGCTGCAGAACACACTGTGCTGTTTATTCACTGATAACAGTTTCCGCTTGTTTATTTCATACGAAAATGTGACTATCTTGTGCAGATGATAGCATCAGTGGGTGAGGAAACTGAGGTTACTTGTATGAAAAGAGGAAGGGGAGAGGTGCTGGCCTGAGAAGAAGCTAATGAAAGAGATGGAGAAAAAGAAAATTATAATAAAACAATCGGAAGAGGCCGAATAATGGCAAGAATGGAAAAAAAGTGTATGTGTAGTATTCCCTCACTGTACCCCGTCTGGCTGCAATCAGACTCCAAATCACGTAGGGTGACATCATGTCTGCTTTACAGGCCTAGCCATACACTAGCGTGAGTGAAGACCACAGCAAGCTCTAAAGAATGGCAAATGCAGAATACATTAACAGATACTACTAAGCAGTGCTTTCCTGTAAGTGTTGGACACACGCCACTGGTAACACACATCCTCTTTTCGGGTGGTACACAGCAAGGATCACCAGCCAAATAAAAAAAAAGGTGAATGAAGCCCACATCTAAAAATACTTGTCCACAGATAAACAGCCACTACACGTTTGAGAACATCTCTGAATGAGAATATGTCAAACCAGGCAACAGGTATACAAGAAAATAAAAACCAAATACGTGTAGATGGCAAATTAAAAAAATAAATAAGACCCATTCACAGCAGAGCGTTACATTAAGCGAATGTTACTGTGCATTTAGCAAACACTATCAAACAGTGCACCTAGCGTGTGGTACCCTGCACTAGGTACATTGCAATGCCAATGATTTGAAGGACATCCTGACAGTACCGCAATACCATGTGTTGCAGCATGCACTACTTGTAAACCCCGCTCTGCATCACTGTAAGCCTCATTCTGCATCAGTGTTCAGTACACGTGCATGTTATTTTCCCCCTTTTTTTAAGAAATGCAGCCATTAAGCAGCAGTTACCAAAAGCAACCATCAAGTAGCGGTTACTAAAAGACAAGTAGCAATGCTCAAAGCAACCATGAGAAGAATTACATATGATATCAAGACGGTCCTTTTTTGTATATTATAATCACCAAGTCTAAGGCTAAAGCTGGCCATACACTGCTCAAATCATTTAAACAAATCAGTTAAATAAAAATAATTGACATCAGGGTTCTGGTGTCATTGTACAGTATTTGTTCTTTCATTCATATGTAGATTACCTTAGATTCACATCTGCATTGAATAGCAAATACAATGAAACAATGCAATCCCTGTATTTACTCAATGACATTTGCAAATACATTTGTCTACAAAATTGGCTGCATTTTAACAGCTGCACCTGCTGCGTAATACAAAGCAATTACTAGCTGCCAGTTTGACAGCTAATAAATGCCAGTAACAGTGATGGGGAAGGGGGGGACGGTGTCAGGGGGCCAGGAGGTAGACATTCAAGATGCAGCCAAAATAAGTTTTTTAGGACATATCAAACTTTCCTTTACCACTTCAGGATTTAAAAGGCCCAGGAGTAGAAAGCAGAAACTACTACTGCTACTAGTTATTAATTGTGAACTTTGAAATATTGTCAGGGTGGCAGAGAGCGATCACCCAAGCCTGGGCCAAATCTACTGTCACAACATCATATACGGCAATTATTTACCTCTAGCAGGCCTTCAATCTCATGTCTCATCCTTTCTCAACCGTGGTGCTTCACAATTGTCAGAGTGTTATGCTGTGAAGAGGGCTCCTATGTGAGAGGGGGAATTGAAGGGGGGCTTCTGATATGCGGAGAGGCTCTTAGCGTGAGAGGGGGACTCCTGACATGAAATGGGGGTTCTGATGTGAAGGAGGCTCCTAATATGAAAGAGGAAATCCTATGGATTTTTCTGTTTTTGCGTGGGGTCCCCCCTTAAAACCCATACCAGACCACTATCCGGTCTTCACATATGAGGCTAGGGTGCCCCAAGATTTTGCATACTTTTAAAGGGTGATTGAAAAAAAGGTTGAGAAACACTGTCTTAGAGCAATGTTTACCTCTGACAACATACAACTGCATTGATTTGCTGATCTGGAACTAACCAGAAATAGATAATCAATTGGCAAACAGATGCATCCTTGTAGATGACCTGTACAAAGATCAGTAAAAGAAAGGGCTGACCTATCACAGATGACATCTGGTTATCATCAGACAAGCAATGCAGCCTTTATGATGGGCGGACAGTATGTCAGAGTGGTAGACTATGTTGTCTTACCACATATAGGCTCAAATAAAAATGGCAGTTTGCAGCAGATATCACCAGACTTTGTAGTGCAGCCATTGCTACACAAGTAGAGAAAAGAATGATACAGTGGGCTGGAATATCAGGTCTCTTGATTGGTTCCTAATTAAAAATACATGAGATACTGTATTTGGAGTCATTATTGCAAGTGAGCAGCAGGCTTGACATTTTGAAAAATTAAATAATATTCCTTGGGAAGCTATTAAATCTCTTTCAAAATTGAAAGTGTAATCATTTGCTACAGTAGGTAGGTATACAACCTTTTCTTTTAAGTTCCACCCACCATGGTCATTATGCAGAAGTCTCTCTGGTTCTTGTCATGATTTACAATACAGAGAAAGCCTTACCCCGCCTTTATAATGGCTATGGTAGGAAGAGTTTGACACTTGAGTATCTGAAATTTAAAAAGCCAGTAGCCGAAAAAGTTTGGGGTGGGCACAGGCTTTATAAAAGGTTATATACACACATCATACCACTTCTTGTTTGGCGCTGCTTTTCCGGAATAATAGTCCGGTAACCAAGGGACAATGCAAAAACCGTTCATAAATACAATTTTCAGCTTTGCTCCTTCAACCGTTCATAATACAATCAGAACAAGCCACACAAGGCAGTTAAGCTGTGGTTATTACCACATCCTCTCCAAGGTGCAACAGAAGAAATGAGTAATGATCACATTA
>NW_017306746.1:814347-820157 GCF_000935625.1 Nanorana parkeri
AGGCAATTTTAGGTATAAATCACAAAAGGGCCAGTTTATAAATCTTCCACCTAGCAATACACTGGGTGAATGCCATTTGCTAGCTATACTCTGGGCAAATCCTGTTCACATGGCATTCCCACCACTAGATGGCGCTGAGGAGCACTGTGAACGGGTTTTGCCCAAAGTATAGCTGGGTGGAGATTTATAAAAAGAGCCTCAATTGAAGTTCAATATTGCAGCAAAAAGCTGTTTTTTATATTAATGGCCATTCTTTTTTATCTTGTTATTTTTGGCAGTATTTATTTTTCTTTATTTATTTTTGATTTCTCTTTCACATTCCAGGTAATATAACATTTTATTAAAGTAAAAAGGAAGGAAGTAAGCAAGCCAGGAAGAAGGAAGGATGCCAGTCTTAGAAACTAGGAGTATATGGATGTCCTGTACAGTTAATGCATTCCAAACTGATTGCAGGTACTCCCAGTGCTCAATAGTTTAGAATAGACTTCAGTTGTTTTTCCCTTCTCACCTTTTTAAATGTCTCCATGTTATCAGGGTGCTCTCCCCACCCCATTCAAACTGTGGAAGACCTTGTCTGGCTTAATGTCAAGCAACAGTGTAATCTACAATGTGCTGAATGGCCCATATATTTCTATGATCAATTCAGCAGTAGAATCACACAGGTAGTTCCCCCTGTTCAATGAAAAGTCCAGTGAGGAATGTTATGACTATGGACGGAATTTCAGCAGTCCTATTTATGGTCATGCATGACAAAGCCAACCCAAAGCTTATTAATTATGCCTTAACAGCCAAGTGTTCCACACAATTACATGCTAGCATTCTGTAATTTGCACGATTCCACTCACATTAATCATTTTGGACTAATGCATGCATTCCACTGACATTAACAATTGTTGACTAACCCATGTAATCACGCCTGCTCCTCTTGCTGTGACAGTGATATTAGTTGTGGTCATTGTGAAGAAGCAGAGGGTCACTGACCCGTGTATGATTATAAACAATGGCTTAATAGGCTTTATTTCTTTTGCAAATGTAAGGGCGGGTTCACAGCACAAAGTCCGCGTTCCACTGTGTTTGGCCTCTGCAACGCAAGCCGGCTGGCTCCCCGCGTTCAGGTGCGGGAGGGGGCGTGGCGCTGCAAGCACTAATTTTGCAGATCACACTGGACCGGAGCGCAAGCACTAATGTGTCTGCGTTTCGGGCGATCGCACTGCAGGCGGGGGGCGTGGCTGTGGTGCCAATGACTTCAATGCACTGCCACGCTCCCCCCTGCCCCAGGCAGGGAGCCGGCCGGCTTGTGCTTCAGAGGACGAGCGCATTGGAACGCGGAGTTTGTGGTGTGAACCGGCCCTAGAACTGTTGAGTGTTCAGTGTAATAGTCCTTGCATAAGCCATACATTATATTGTGCGACAGAAATACGGCAGCCAATTTATTTATTACTATAGCACCAACAATTTATGCAGTGCTTTACATACTGCACATTCACATCAGTCCTTCCCCTCAAGTAGCTTACAATCTAAGGTCCCCATTTCAAATGCATACTTACACAGTAAGTATTAAGTATAGTTTCTACTGTTTTTGCTACCCTTACACAGTAAGTATTAGGGCTGAGGCATACTTACACAGTGGGTATTAGGGCTGATTTAGACAGTAGTCAATTGAACTACCAGCATGTCTTTGGAGTGTGGGATGAAAACTGGAGTATAGGAGGAACTACACACAGGGATAACATGCACATTCCATGCAGATAGTGTCCTGACCGGGATTCGAACTGGTGACCCCAGTGCTGCAAGGCAGAAGTGCTAATCACTATCCCAAGAGTGGTTTCTGAAGATACAGACTAAGTAAAAATCCCAGAAGATAAGTCATTACACTACTCTCTCCACATTTATGCAGTAATTAAAAGAACACAAGAATCCTCACCTATCAGCCAGAATTCCCAGTTGTAATAAGCTATCTTGCAGTCATAAGTAAGAAGCATTTAATCAGCAGAGCAGCAGATCTTGGCAGCCGTGTACTGACAGCTAAGCAATCAGCTAATGTACAGTTCAGCACAGTGAGGGATAAAAGATCTGCTATCTAACTTATTAGTTTGAACTCCAATCAACTTATAAATATCGCCTTTTGAATAGCGACCCCCATAGTATGGCTCCTGTGTTCATGTAGTCTATGGGTTTCAGAATAGCATACTTCCCTTATTCTGTGCTCCCCCCGCAGCCCCGAGAGGAGGACAGGCCCCCAACATTGTATGCGATTACATGAACAAAGGGGGCTACTGCACAAGCAGTGAAGTGGAGAGGCTTTGCCGGGCTAATTATCCAGCCTGTGTGACCAAAGAATAAGGCACGTTATGGAATAAATTAGTATTAAACCCCTACTATTGGGGGAGCACCAAAAGGAGGATTTATATTCACCTGAAGGTGTTCTCACTACTGCATTCTACAATATAAAATGGACCCCCTCTTAAAGCACAACTTCAGTTATAAAAGGGAGGGAAAGCATGGGTCGGTTATCGTTTATATATTCTCTCAATTCCTGTTCTGTTTTCTACTCCTCAATTATCACATGCATTGAGAGTAAATATTCCCAAACAGGGTCAAAGGCAGCAATAAAAATTTCCAACATTCTAACAAAAAAACTAAAGAACATTGGACTCCAGTTTGGCTTTAGTGGACTGGGCAGGCGTGTAGAAAGGAACTTCAAGCGCAGAGACCTAACCACCGCTGTCCATGAGAGACTATTGGGGTGGGCTGACTACTATTTCAGGATGACTCATAGCATGTTTGTAAAAAGGAACCTTTACATTCAATTTTCACCTTATCTACAGTAAATGAGCGAGTCAGATTATGTACTCAGCAGAGATCCTCAGCACTAGTCTTATCACAAGTGAACAATAGGTTATCACCCAAAGAAAAAAACAGATCTGGCCAAAAGACCATTTATTGGCAAGAGAAGATACACAGGTCTATAGAAGTCATACTGACCTTGACTAAATGATTGGATGGACGGATCAGTTACTCATCTGATGGTATATGGAGCCTTAAAAGGAGAACTATGAGGGGAGTTTTTTTCACTCACCTCATAGTTCTAGCCGACCTGTGACAATGAGACTGTCATAGGTCGGCTCAGTAGATCGGGAAGTGAGCGAACACATAGCGGTGTTCGCTCACTTCTCGATCCTGTCACAGCTCTGCCGTGACAGGGGAGGGGCTGGATGGCGGAACGGACAGGGGAGGGGGCAGGTACAGCTGGCTCTGCCTCTATATAGGCAGAGCCAGCTGTCACTCACGCAGCTGGGCGGATCCAGACATAATTGTCGGGATCCGCTTCAGCTGCGGCGTCTCAGTATACCGCGAGCTGTAGCTCGCGATATACTGAGCTTAGGGTGACGGGATGACGCTAGTTTGTGTCCTCCCGTTACCCTAAGGAGAACTATGGGGAAAAGCCCTAATCCCATAGTTCTCCTTTAATTACTTCAATGCAGTATTCATATCTCTCTCTCTCTCTCAGAGAGAGAATTAGCTTATCCTGCACTAATAAAATACATACTTCAAAATGCTGCTGAGAATACTGCATTGTCCAGTGATCAGTCATCTGTAAACGAAATCCAGGTGGCCTAAATGCCTTGTTCTCTGGAACAAAACGTTGCAGCAAAGCAATTCCGTGTTCTTTAACTTGGCAGAACTACAAGCTTGTCACTTTGTTAATGCCCTAAAGGCTGTTACATAATGGAGAAGCAATATTTACAGAACACTGGCTGTTAGTAGACCTGCTACAGGCTACAGACAAGATTTGTCTACACGATCTGGGGTAAGCAAACCTGAACTGTGCAACACAATAAACTACAATCATTCTCTCTAACCCACTGCAAACTATTAAAGCGGGTATACGGGCTTGTTCACACCAAATGCAGACCAGATCTGCATGAGTTTCTGCACACGCATTGCAGTGGGTTGTGCTTCGTTTTTTGTTGCGTTTTTGAATGGTCTGTAACTGCTCTGCCCCTGGAACGCGCTTGGTCTGAACAAGGCCTACATGGTACGAATTTTCTCCGGGTTCCACATGTTCACACAGTCACACATCAAAGGAGCAGGTTGGACAATTCTCAGTCGTACAATGCTTTCAAACAATCAGCTGGAAGTTTCGTTTGGGTATTTGGACAGCAGCCAGAATACATTAGAAACAGTGGGAGATTTCTTGACGAATTAAGGAATCTGTTATATTTTCTTCATTCGGCCGCAGGTTAAACAAATAAGTGTATACCCAGTTTTGGACTGAACAAATAGCTGCACAAACACACACAGGAAATATCACATTTATGGTCTGTGGTTTTTGTTCACTTCAAGCGGGTTTTGCATTCCCATACAATCTATGATGCAGGTATGAAGGAGGTCAACTGCAGATCAAATGCATCTGTCAAATATGTCTTTACAATTTTATAAGCACCTCAAACTGATGCCATCGACACAAGACCAAAGCTCATCAACAGAGGTCCTAACAGTGAAGGCAAGAAAACACACAGGTATACACAAAAAAAGATGGCAGCGATATGCCACACAGGGGAAAACCACAGAGGGACTTATTTAACCAGGCTGACCAAGCCTGCCACTGAGGACTGCAAATGCTCACCTTCACCCTTTCTTGGAGCTACCATACAGGCCTAAAATGGGCCTTCAGCTGCCAATATGCTGGAGATAGGGGATAGACAAAAGTCAACTGAGATATTTGCTTGTACTGTGAGTATTTCTAATGCCTCTCTACCTAACCCACAACCATCTGCTGAATAGAGCTCTGCCCTTGAACCCACTTTGAAATATATTTGTTTTGTAGTACAGGCAGACCCCGGGTTACGAACAAGATAGGGACTGTAGGTTTGTTCTTAAGTTGAATTTGTATGCAAGTTGGAACAGGTAAAATTTTTAAGTAACTCCAGCAAAACAAAATAAAAACATTTCCGTTTTGGATAGCATTGGGAAGGGGTTTACCCCCTGTAAAGTGTGTTTTGCTGCGAGTGCCCCTGTTCAGAAGATTTCACCTCACTTTCTGTGACTGTGATTTGGAAAATGTTGGGTTGTCGTGGAAACAAGGATTGGTGATAAAGCTTCAGTGGAGACTCCTTTTTCCCATGATAACTCTTACAGGAGTGAATTTCCGTTCCTAGGGTTAGATTTCCTTTCACTTCCTGTTGTCTCAAGGATAGGAAGTGAGATTAAATCTTTCTAATGAGGATACAGACAGCAGTAAAAAGCTCATAGTGACCCAGAAGAAGAGGCAGGCACCCCTCGTCTGCATGTCTAATAAGAGCCAGCTTCCTGTAGTGTACGTACAGTACTATGAACCAGACCCAAAAAGGCTGGCACTCCTCGTCGGCAGGGGCACGGTAGCATTACAACTACCCCTGCTGTACAGTAATAGCCACCGTTTGGAAGTAGGAGTCGTATGTAAGTCAGATGTATGTAACTTGGGGACTGCCTGTACAGCTTTGCAAAAAACTGTGACTAGCCTAACTACACAAGTATATGACATGAGAGCTGATATTTCATTCCCGCACTACAACCTGCAGAAAGTTAGTGCATATTACACAGAAGAGTAGCCTTCGTGATAATGAAGGCAAAGTTCCTACAGTACAAAATTATGTAAAAGGTGGCTCTCTGCCCAGCTACAGCTAATGTCTCCAAATCGAAAAACCTTGAGTACAGGCTGAGAAGAAATAATGTGATCAGCACAATATACTACGCAAAGTTTAGGCACACAAACATATAAGCCTGAAGAGATCTAAAATAATGCATTTCCCTGATGTTTCCCATGA
>NW_017306746.1:820185-827472 GCF_000935625.1 Nanorana parkeri
CAACACTACCCTCTCCAACTAGATTGCCAATAGTGTATCTCATTTGTTTGGCCCCCCCAATAGACTCAAATTAAGTAGACAAACTCCGTGAACGCCAACAAGATCCTGGATTACTGTTTCTGCTGCCTGAAGGGCCCTTTCTATCTCCGTTACCTCTGCAAATTGTTCATGTTCACCTTTTCATACCCGACAGCCCAGTTCTGATATGGTTGTGCTCAGTGCTACCTTGTTTATTGACCTACAATGACTGCATCACCGGCTTTCCCCGGTTATCTACATGATTATTCATGTCGGTTACTTCAGCTACTCTCTATGCATGCTACCCCTTCTTTGCTTTACCAGATTAATGTTCCTGTGCTCACTGGCCAACTCAGGACATATGCTTTGTTACAAACGACTACCTCTCCTTTGGGAGTGCTAGTTCCTAGAGGCGTCAAGCCTTCTGTACATAGCGGAAGAAATGTATGGGTCTCTTCTTCCCGAATGCTTTGCCTGCTGCTGCAGGTTTGTTCAACTGCTCTTATGTATAGACGGGCAAGGATACCCCCTCCCCCCAAGCCTCTCCTATATGTTTTCTTATCTACCGCTTTTTCCAGGTCCTGTTGGATCTGTATCTGCCCAATTTCTCTGATTTCTGGTTGCACTTGCCTGAGACTTCCATGCCATCTCTATCCAATCTACTGGATATGGTCTGGATACCACAATATTGCAGACTATTCTTGACTTTCTACCTCATCAGCCTAGGTTTAATGGCTACTCGCACTGTGAAACTTATGTCTTGGAATGCTAGGGTGCTCAATGTCTGTTAAGAGGTAGGATGTGTTTGTTTAACTAGCATATTACAAATTACATATTACATTATAGCTGTGATCTGTCTACAGGAGACCTTGTAGTGTTGTGTTCTCCAAGAGGCAGGTACATGTCCATAAACAGGGCAGACACCCTTTTTATGCATCATTTTATTTACAATGTTGAATGTGTTATAGCTTATATTTACATTAATCCTTTATTTCTCCAGCAATGTTTTAATGTTTTCTAACTGACAAACTGCCTCTACAAGTGCTTGCTTTTTCATCCAGGACTTCATAAATACTATTGCTGCCGCTGCTTGACATAATTGCCTCGCTGGGAAAACAGTTATAAAAATGGACTTTTGGCGTATGATCCACCCAACTGATAGGTACATTTTCAACAATGAGTTATGCAAGTGAGAGTGATATGTATATTCCCTATCTGTGGACATGCCAGAACTTATACCTCATGTACGCTGGGTGACCATAGAGGGGAGAGGTATCTCTGACCACTCTCGGATAGCAGGTGACCATTTAAATTGTCACCCAGGGTTATTGGAATGTTGAATACTTTTTGGCTGTCTCCGAATACCTCTCACCCCCATATCCAGTCCCAGCTTACTTTTTTCACCTGTCCATTGAATATTTGTAAGTTGTGGTCTCTATTGCTTGAGAGGGTTGATAGCTTTCTGGGGTCAAGCTTCCTCAACAGATAATAATTGCATGGGACTGTGGTGATTAACGCACTGTACTAGTGTGAATGGACCCTCAAAAACACTGACAGACACACGCACACCAAAAATACTTTTTCTTAAGATCCCCCTAGTGTCCCTACCTTATGAGAACTGGAGTGGATCCTCAGCTTGGGGTCCAGTGTGGGCTGCTGTGCTGTGACTGAGCTCCAGCCATATGTGCATTGCTTGTACAGCTCCATTGCGATCCCTGTAGAGGTGCCAGAATGTGACGTCAGTCCAGGCACCTCTACAGGGCACATGTGGGAGCTGTAAGCAATGCACATATGGATGGAGTTCCCTTATGGCCATACTTCTAGCCCACTCCACCTCAAGCTGACACTCAGCAGCGAGCAGCATATTTTGAATGGCTGCACGTGCGAGAACTGACAGTGCTGCTCTAGGGGGAGGCTGAGGAGTCTCTCACCTATAAAAGTGGAAGGCATGTGGCGACCCACTGAACATGGGGTCGCGACCCACTTTTGGGTCACGACCCACCAGTTGAGAACCAAGGCTCTAAGTGGTTTACCCTTTGAAATACCAGATCAATAACCGATATGAAGCATAAAACAAAAAAATGTCAGGCTACCTAGGGAGTCCAAGGGTAAATTTAAAGATCGGGACAGACCAAAAGTTTGAATTGTTCTTATAAAAAAGATTTATTCATGTAAAATTAAACAACAGACATGGCCAATCTCTGTTTATCGACCAATTAAAAACAATACAAAAAAATCAGAACTGACTGAACACGGTAATCGTTGTGTAGGACAGTCTAAGCAGTTTACTTGAAATGTATTCAACACTAAAACCACACAGGATTACTATCCAATAATCAAAGTATTTGTCTGTTGTTTAAATTTTACATGAATAAATCTTTTTTCTAAGAACAATTCAAACTTTTGGTCTGTCCCGATCTTTAAATTAACCCTTGGACTCCCTATACTCCATGGGTAGCCCGACCTTTTTTTGTTTGTTTGATTTATCTCTTGTTTACCAATTACATATTAGAGAACAATGACAGTTCCCAGGTCTTGATGAGGATACTGCAACCTATACATGTTAAATGGATACTTGTGCAGCCATTTTACCGGATGCTCAATACGGTCTTTGTACAATCCTGTGTCCATTTTATTCTGAATATGATGTACTTCTCTAAGCTTATGTTTATTATGCAGAATAAAAATAAATAAATATTTGATTTATAAATAAAGTATAAATCCACAAAAGCTATAGCCAGTCACATATGTATTTTTCAAACACACACACACACACGAATGAAAGCCCATAAACCTACCAGCATGTAGGGTTTACTTGGCAGCAAAGCCAGGATCTCTGTTATGCAAAGTAAGCAGCCTAACCATGCCAGCATGCAATCCATCATCTCATATCCAGTAACACAGTTACCTTATGCCTTTATGGCTACATAATTGAAATTGTTTTATTTGGGGGATTTAAATCAGAGTTCCAATCAAAGTGCATGTTCTGAGTGGGCCATCTGTATGATACAGTTAATGGTCTGGGGTGAGTCAAGGACATAAATCACTTTTCATAGCCTGATTGTTGATCTGGCAGATGGTAAGGCCTGGATATTTAGCCGAATGACACTGCTAGTTTCATTACCTCTAATGCTGCATCTCACATAGAATACAGTGACAAAATATTGGTATCAGCAAAACAGTGAGAGTGGGAGACATTTCAGCAGTACAACGTCACAAACACTGACCTGGCCACGTCAGTATGCCCTTTTTGGACCGTGGCAGAAGTCAACAGCAGAGATTTAGCAATCCATATCTTCCAACTGAACCCGATAATGTTATTGAGATACATGCACAAGCTGTTTGTAGAAACAATTCAAATTATTGGAACCCAATGAAGCAGGGCGTTTAGGTGAATTTAGGTGAACAACGGTGTGGCTGGGCTTATAAAGCTCCAACTAAAGAATTTTAAATGTTTGGAGGTACACATATTGTTAGATGTTTCTCACATGCACATTTTAATACACCAGCAAAGAAAGGCATTTCAGACAACCATTAACAATTCAGAAAATCAGCAGGGTAGCAAAAAATCAGATTGTGCATATTGCCCATATGTGTGTAAGTCAAAATCTGTCTGAGAGCAAGCCACCAAGACCTAATTTTAGTCAGATGAAGTGCCCCAATCTGTGCGAAAGGCCAGCATAGAGCTGATCAGAGACAGGCTGCTCTCGTGGGCAACTAGGAGCATGGCTCATTACCTTGGAGACTACTGAATACGGCTAATGTCATTTCCGACCCAACTGAGATTTTTATGGTGCAGAGTATATACGCAGTGAAATTTGGTTTTCGTTCTACTATGCTACATTGCGCTGGAAAAAAAAAAAGTAGGGTATGCTCTTTTTTTTTCAATTGCACTGCAGCAGAACAGGTCACAGCAGTGTGAACTGCTCCCATTCACACCCATTCATTTTTCCGTGCCCTTGCTTTAGCATCCGTTGAAAACCGGATCACAATGTAACACAACGTATGTGGTGTGAATGGAGCCTTTAAAGTGAAAGGGATAACTCCACCCCCCCTTCCCCCAATGCTGCTTTAAGGACTTACCTTAAATGCCTCTTGATCCGATCATCTTCTTTTCAGCAGTCCCTCGAGCGCTTGTGCCAGTCTCTGATCCAGCGTGGACTGCTGTCCACCTGTCCCATGGAGTCTGTGTAGGTGCACGCTGCCGGGCTGCTTGCATTGACTTACCATGTGTCTCTCCTCTTCTCCCCGCCGAAGATCTCATGCGCCCGCCCAATGATCCTTCACAGCCGCTCCAGAATATTTCAGATCTTCGGACGGCAGCAACACAGGTAAGCAATTACCTTTTTATGACTTTTTATAATGTTTTTGCATGTATCTAAAGCTTGCTAGCAGTACATACATGCAAAAAAAAGTAAGGTTTAATTATCCTTTACTGCATGTACTAAAGATAGAAACAGGCAGGCAACTAGTATTTTTGGGAGCCTCCATATATATCCAAGTTCAGGTGTCTAAATTATTTACATTTAAATATAGCTGAAAACTGATCCCTGTATAAATCCCTCCTTGAATCAACAGTCAAAATATGTTTAACCTGCCAGGACACTGGGACTTTAATACTGTTTAATAAAGCATTTAATTTGCCAATGCAAATACTTCTACTAGAGATCTGTGTCTATTGAGAGTGAAGGCAATCTTGTCGAAATATCAAATATTCTCACGGGCAGGGCCCTCCTTACCATCTTGTCTTGAATTGTATTGGGACTAATGTCTTCCTTATATTGTAAAGCGCTGTGCAAACTATTGGCGCTATATAAATCCTGTATAATAATAATAATAATAATCTTTCACAGATATGATGTAGGTAATCACCCACAGTTAACTTGATAAAGTAAAACGAATATCTTTAAAAGGTCACAGAAGCAAAGAATCTGATACTCAAGACTAACACTTAGGGAAGGATTTATAAATATATTGATTTATAACTAATCTATACGATGGGTGGATTCTGGTTGCATCACTAGATGGCCCTGAGGAGCATATGAAATTCCATACAAATGGCATTCACCCATCTATACACTGGGTGGAACATATTAACCAGCCCCTTAGCTCCAAGTACTTCAAGTGCACAGCGAATAAACCCAAAAGGACAGACAGTGATTTTTATTTACTGTTAAGAAGGTATATTTACTATAACTACGGGGGGGGGGGGAATGTAGTATCTAAATTACTCTTCCATCTGGAGTAAATGCACATTTCCTGTGCTACATCCCTGCATGGATCAGTTTAAAAATCTAAAAGCTACCTAAAGAAGTAGACAGACGTGCAAGCAGACTACAACCGACATAAGGTCTTTCCATGAACATGTACAAGTACAAGTGTTGAATGAAAGTAATGCCACCACTTTTATATCTTGCCAACAAATGTTAGCACCATGTGCAACATAAGTGCTTACATGTTGTGTAGGTTCTACTGGTGGCAGGCCATTACACTAAATGGTTGTTTTGCTACTCTCTATGCTCAACAGTTTGACGTAAGCAACGCATTATCATTGGGTTCCTCACAGCAGAAAGTTTTGCTCCAACTGAATTTAACCAATGTATGCAAGACATTTTTGGTGATTGCTCCAATAGAAATTTACCAATATATGCAAGACATTTACGGGGATTACTGTGTCAAAGAGAATACGAAAGGTGGCCATACACTAATATTTTCCTCGTTAAACCTGTGGGCTGAACCAAAAAAAATATAACAGATCCCTTCATCAACACGTATAAGCGTTGATCGAGGAGTATCCTGCCGTCTTCACTGTACTCTGACGATGGCTGCCAGCCGCTGTCAGAATACCGAAACATAGCGGGTAGTTCAGTGGTTACCAGCTCTGTTCTAAGATTTTCAAACCCCCTACTTTGATCAGCTGATTGAGGGATGCCGGCTGAAAGGGTGCCGACAGCGGCACCCACAGTGTAAATTTCAGTTGGTTCATCAACCGACCAAAATTTGCATAGTGTATGACCACTTTAAGGGCCAGTTCACACCAGCCCCAGTGCGTTCTGGCCCAATTGGTGCCGAAACGCACTGGATTATATTCCGGCCGGTTCACTTTGTTTTGAGGTGGGAGGGGCCGTGGAGGTGCATTGAAGTCAATGGCACTGCAGCTGAGCCCTCCGGCGGCAGTGCGGTCGGTGGCACTGGAATGCGTGGCACATGAGTGCCTGCATTCTTGTCCAGTGTGGTCAAAAAATAAAAATAAATAGTGCTTGCATCATTTTTTCTGACTGCACTGGCCTGGAACGCAGGCACTAACGTGCCATGCGTTCCAGTGCGGGTCAGCGCACTGAGGCCGGAGGGCGTGGCTGCGGTGCCATTGACTTCAATGCACCTCCACGCCCCCTCCCGCCCCAAAACAAAGTGAGCCGGCCAGAATGCGATCCAGTGCCTTCTGGCACCAATCGTGCCGGAACGCACTGGGGCTGGTGTGAACTAGCCCTTAGTGACAAAGCACCTAAAGATGTGAAGATGGTAATGAGGGAATATGCAAATTGTGTATCAAACAAAAGGTTAAGCTTTGATGAGCTTAACTAGGAACTTTTTATTGAAATGATTAATTGAATTGGCAGTGAGAAATTTCTAGCAGTATAGGTATTTCCTATGAACATGTGGGTCACATTCGTGGGTTGTCATACTTGAATACCGGAAGATTTGTGCACATTGGGAAGCAATTTAGAGGCTGAATCTCAACAAGCTACAGTTCACACTTGGCACACTTTTCTACATCTTCCACCCTTTTGAAAAAATGAAAGAAGGCCTTAATGCAGGGGCAGGCAAACTCCAGCCCTCCAGCTTTTGTGGAACTACAAATCCCATGTGGCACTGCAAGATTCTCACAGACACAGGCATGACTGCCAGAGACAGATGCATGATGGGATTTGCAGTTTCACCACAGCTGGAGGGCCAGAGTTTTCCCACCCCCGGCATAAAAATATTAACAGAAACAAACAGAAAAAGCTGGAATAGATCATCAGAAGAAAGGCTAAAGAGCAAGAGAATATTAGCATGACATACACAGAGCAGGTGTGTAGTATGTGAAAAAGCAGAGGACAGTGGAAGATTTATAATCAGAAGAGGCAGCTGCATGCACACAACAAAAACAGACTTAGTCGGAGTTTGCCCACTCCTGCCTTAATGGATACCAGACACCTCTGTCATCGACAGAAACAATAGCAATTGGCTGGGAAAAAAAAAATAAAAAAATCACTTTGTACCAAT
>NW_017306746.1:827494-831214 GCF_000935625.1 Nanorana parkeri
TGAGACTCCCGTGGTGTTGAGTTGGGTATAAGGTACTTAGTCTACACTACAGTTTAAATACAAGTGCTGTTTCTATAGTCTTGGGCGGAGTGTCATAGTGCAAATAGCCAGCATTAGCAGGATAGCTAAAACATACAGCCCCTGCATTGTAGGCATGTACTACATGTAGCCTGAAAACATTTCACATTGAATTATGAACAGCATGTTTACAGGCGGAGCTTAGTTAAGACAAATATTGTGGTAGAAAGTTTGGCAAACACCAACTCTTAATTGATAGTGTAAAATCTTTACACCAACATAACAGTGGATATTGAGACTTTATAGCAGACAAAATAAAACACTTCCCGCATCTTCAGGCAACACCAGAACTTCAACTTTAAAGGAGAACTATGAGGTGAGCGCTTTTCATTCACCTCATAGTTCTAGCCGACCTGTGACAATGAGACTGTCACAGGTCGGCTCAGTAGATCTGGAGGTGAGCGAACACATACCGGCGTTCGCTCACCTCTCGATCCTGTCACGGCAGAGAGCCGTGACAGGGGAGGGACTGGATTCCCCCCTCCCCGCTCCGATCCTCCAGCGCTGACTGGCGGAACGGACGGAGGAGGGGGCGGGTACAGCTGGCTCTACCTCTAGATAGGCAGAGCAAGCTGTTACTCACGCAGCTGGGCGGATCCAGACATAATTGTCGGGATCCGCTTCAGCATCTCAGTATACCGCGAGCTGTAGCTCGCGGTATACTGAGCTTAGGGTGACGGGAGGACGCTAGTTTGTGTACTCCCGTTACCCTAAGGAGAACTATGGGGAAAAGCCTTAACCCCATAGTTCTCCTTTAAAGTATACACATACACTGGGAAGTAGACACAGACGCTTTCATTTTCTATTACAGACTCATGCCTTCTACAAGACAAGTGAATTACTAGCCTGTCAGCATTTCACAACCCAGTAAGGCTGGGTTCACACTTAGGCGGCACTGTTTTTCCGCATTTATACGCGCGTTAACAGCATGCGGTTATTTGAGCATTTATGGACTTTGTGCACATTTGTATGCGTGTTTTAACACGCGCACATGAAGACACGCGTTTTGATTGGCAGCTCATAAACCATTGTAGCCAATTGAAAAATGAGCGTATAAACACGCAATAACGCTCACAAAAATGTGCAACATGCTTCTGTTGCGGGTTTGTGGCATTTCCAATGACGTATATGGAGCAAAAAATGCTTTAACTGCCCAAAGAAGTTCCTGTACCTTTTCGGCCGTTTTTCTGCTCAGGTGTGGACCAGGGCCATTGAAAATCATGGGATTTCTTGTGTTGGGCAGTTGAAAGCGCTTTTCAAACTGCTTAAAAACTCCTAGGTGTGAACCAGGCCTAAGGGGTGGCATAGGTGGCAGTCTAAAATTACTGTATATTACTACCCAGAGCATTCTCTAAGGTACCCCCTCTGATGCGGTCTTTCTTTTTAGTGCCACGTACCCCCCATGGTACTTGCTCACTCTCTCTTTCTGCCACTATGTAGCTCTCATGGTACTCAGGAAACCTGTAGCATTTGGTACGCTCTATCACTTTTTGATAACATGTAGCCCTCACAGTGCTGGCTTAATTGCACTCTGTGCTTTCATCGCACACAGACTGGCCGATTAGCTGTGGCCACTTTTTGTGCGGCCTGAAACTGCAGAAACGCCTTCCCTGGATGCACACTGTCCGAGTCCAAGGTTGGTCAGAGGCTCCATTCACATGTAACCACTCAGATGAGCAGTTACATTCGAGCACTGGCCATTGATATGTACAGGGTAGCTCCGGCAGCAAGAAGCCTATTGATTCTCATCCATGGCGGCCCCTTGTCGCCTGTGTGAATGTAACCATATTGGTACATGCTCTGATAACATTTTGCCTTAGTTGTACTTTTTCTGATAATACACAGCCCTAATGGTACTCTCTCACTTTCTCTCTCATAATATGCGGCCCTCATGTTACTTTCTCCCTTTGATAAACGGTAGTCCTTCCAGTACCGTCCCGCCCCCTCCTCCCATCTCTCTGTAGCCCCTTATGGTACTCGCTCTTGCTGGTAATGCACAACCCTTATATCTCTGTCTCTCTCGGTCTCTCTCCTCAACCCTCATGGCACTTAACTTAGGTAGCAGGATAGCTGGGAACAGCTTTGTGCAGACTATAGAATCAGCAAACAAAAAAGCATCTATATCCTAATCAATTATTCATAGGTTATCATTCACTTGGGGATTATACAATCCTAAATAGCAAACGGGTAATGTTTCCAGTAGACACTGCTATAATAACTGTACTAATCCGCCCTCCTGAGGGAACCAGAAAAGGCTGCTCATTTGTGTAGCTGCCTGCTGTGTTACATGAAGGACATACATAAAGTATATCAGACTTTTAGCACCTCTATAGCTAATTATTTAGTCATCTCTAGTGATAATTATATGCAAGGACTAGACTTTCAACCTATTAGGAAGAAAAAAAAAAAAAACAATTGCATATACACCTCAACTGTTCTGTATGGTAACCTTCCACAACTAATAGAACCGAACAATGGTTTGTTTCTGCACCATGAGCAAAGACTGATAGTTAATGGACAGAAGCCTTCAGAGGACGTTCTTTTCTGTTTATGTGTAGAATAAACATTGCACTTGGTGCTGTTTTTTTGTTTTTTGTACCTGTGCAATGACTATAAGCAAAGAACACAAAGCAAAGAGCTTCATAGACTAAAAAGGTGCCCATACACTGGTTAAATTTTGGACAGTTTTTAATGTACCAGCTGAAATTCGCAGTGTGTGGGGCTGTCGCCTCCTTTCAGCCGGCATTCCTCGATCAGCTAATCGAGGGAGCCAGCTGGGAAATTTTCGATCTATCAGAGCCAGCAGCCAGTGTGCTGCCTGCTCTGATCGGGTATTCTGACAGGTGCCGGCAGCACCAAGATGAATGCTCCACCCTCCTCAGGTATACAGTACTTTAATTCATTCCTTTACGCTGCCATATGTCCTATATGTGTAAGCAGCCCGAGGGTGGGGTGGGGGTGGGGGGTAGTAGGACTGCTAGAACTGGTATGAACACACTTGCCCAAAAAACACCATGTTTTAGTAGACTGGCTGCAGGATGGTATTGCAGGCATTAGGGTGGGGAAGGGGTTCAGGACTACATTCTACCCACTCAGTAACACCACACGTCTGTAAATGTCATGTTGCTGTAGATCAGAGATGTGCTGGTATCTGCAAAGTTGAAGGGCTTGTTCATACCATCTCCAGACCAGATCTAGATGCAATTCTGCAAATGTGTGTATACATGTTTTTGATGCGTTCCAGGGCATTTCTTTTGTCAATTGGTTTTACTTGGGTCCTAAGCACGTTATGGTGCATTTCGGAGAAAATTAAATGCAGCATGCGTTACTTTTCTTTTTTAAACTTCTGGAATTGAATGCAATGGTGTGAACTAGAGTCATTTCAAACCATTGGAATTTTTGTGTATGCATTTTTGGAGATGGCGTGAACAGGCCCTTAAAGCTGGCCATACACTGTTCAAATTTCGGCCAACTGCTGCAAATCAGATGATTCCTGCTTGCGGGGTGAACGACAAAAAACGAAACCTGTATGGCCAGCTTGAATATCAGGTGTTTTAGGTGGTAGCCCCACTGCAAGGCTTCAGAATAATTTTTCCTGGAGTTCTGCATCTTCACACACAAAAAAAAAAAAAAAAAAAAAAA
>NW_017306746.1:831275-869528 GCF_000935625.1 Nanorana parkeri
TGGCCATTGATGTGCAGATCCAATTATGTGAATTTGCCTTTCACATAACTGGGTATTTGAAGTAAATATTCACACAAATGTATTGTGTCAACATTCTCAACTCCTATAGTAAATCAGTCTCTATATGTCCATACCAACCCACCAACTATATTGTGGCAACAACAGCACAGTTCACGCGAGAGCAGAGACAGTGTCCATGCATGGTAGCTAAGTACTATACAAACAGTACTTAAATGGAGTTTTATTCTAAAAAAGTAAATGATTGACAGAAATAAAGCCTGTTCCTTCACCATCATGCATCAAGGGAAATGGTAACAGTGACATCTAGAAGTGTGAAATTAAAACTAAAGTCTCACACTGTTGTACAGATTGCTGTATTGAAATCCACTTATTCGGATTTCACTGCACACTGTGCCCTTCTAGAAGCTGTAGCAAATCAGATAGAGCAAGCCTCATTGCTGGATGGAGGATGTCTAACAACATCTAGCCCCTTTCCTCTCCAGTCTTACTGTTCTTAGACCACCCCACGTTTTCATTGGAGTTCTCTCAAATTTGGAGGCTCAGCATCACATATGGGGATTAAGTAGTATGGTGACCATGCAAATGCAGCCTGCCTTGGAACACACATTCCTTTCAATGAAGGCCCACCGATCAAGGCATGCTGATATTTTCATAACTCCTCCCAAGAGCCAGCCCACTTCAAGCATCAGGGCCACGGGCCCTTGAAAGGAATACTGAAGCAAGGTGTCCTCAGAAAGCTATCTGGAGCACCCTGCTAACCTCTCCCGCCAGCCTTGATCCGTTTGCGTTGCATAGAGCAGCACAGAAACCTAGTCATTACTTTACTGGCTCTAAAATTACATAGTTACATAGTTGCATAGTATTTGAGGTTGAATAAAGACATTAGTCCATCAAGTCCAACCTATTAGGATCTCATTCTAGGAGTACCCGTACCCCAGTATGTAATAGGAAAAGATTTGTTTTATAAATGCAATTAGCAAGTTGATGAGGGACAAAAGGAGGAACCAGAGAAGGCAAAATATCAGCAGAATGAACTTTAGCTTTAAACATGAGATTAGGTCTTTCCCAATAATGACTGACCATGTCAGGGACACAGGGTTAGTAGCAATTGCTCAACCTGTTATTTAACTCTTACAAATTTCAGTGGAAAATACTGAAGCTACACAAATGGTAACTGTCATAAGAATTCCATAGTCACAAGGAAAACAGGCTATGGCATCTGTTGCTGAAAAGTTGTATGGGAGTGATATGGGAGCTGAAAGACAGGAAAATCCGCTTTATCTTACATACCAAGTCTGGGCATTTTAGAACTGATGTCATGCAGAATAACAGGGAAAAAACAGATACTGTTAGATAAGGGAAAATTCAAGTAGAAGTATAGAGGCAGTGCTAGGCTTTCCCAACAGAAAGCACAGCATACATTCCAAACACAGTGTCATATATACACCCACTTGTTATGTCTAGCTCTAAAATTACATCTTAACAATTCAGAAACTTTCAAATAAACTTTGTTTTATCAGATTCAATACAAATGATTCAATACAAATGCTCCAGTAAATACACCTTGGTCCTGTTGTCCAGAGTTGCTGGCATTTCTTAAGTTTGTCACGCGATAACAACATAGACCAGCCTTTCTCAACCAGGGTGATGTGGCACACCAGGGTGCCTTGTGACTGTTTCAGGAGTGCCCTAACATTTTCTGATGGTAGGACTCTGATATGAAGGGGGGACTCTGACGTAAAAGGGAGAATTCCAATATAAAAGGGGGGTTATAATGTGAAAAGAAGGTGGCACTGATGTAAAAGGAGGAAGCTTCTATTGTGAAAGAGGGCTACTGATGTAAAGAGGGACTATGATGTAAAAGGGAGAATTCTGATGTGAAGGGGGCTCTGATGTAAAGGAGGGCTCCTAAATTTGAAGAGAGGGCTTCGATGCAGAGGGTGGAACTTTTTTTTGTGCTTTGTGTGGGCTGCCCCCTACATTTTGCATAATTTTTAAGGGTTCAGGGAGTGAAAAAAAAAAACAGTTGAGAAACACTGTGCTAATGAATGTGGTTTGGCCTCATGTGAGGTATTAAATGTGTGTGCAGGGAGAAAACATATATAAAAAACAAGCATAAAAAAGAGAACTATGGGGGACACTAAAAACGGGCACACTATAGGAAAACAAGTATTTAGAGTAAATGAATATAACACTGGGTAATAGGAGTATGTTCCACCCACACTCAGGCTATTCATTCACCCGAACTCACTATTATGATCATTTTTTGACAATGTACACTTACAGTACCGAATACAAATGTATATGGAGGGAACACTGGAAGGGGTATACACCCCTTCCCCTATTTACCAATCTTCACACAGAATTAATCACTGCAATCTTTTTTCTTTTTTCTCATATATATTTTCACATACATTTTTGGTTTATATAATTTCATTTATATTCACTCTCATCAGGAGGTTTTCTCCTAGGGATGGGGACATCATTAAAGAAAAAATGTGTTTACAGGGAAGGTATATGGGTCCAGTAGGGGAGATAGGAGAATGAAAGGTCATCTTGGGGTATATAGCCACATAGCACCTACAAGTATGGATACACACACACACATATGTGAATGTAAACATGCATGGCAAGATGCATGGTTTCCCACATATAAACCTAATAGCGCAACTAATTTTTCAGTACAGGCGACCCTCCAAAAACTGTTCGATCCTGAATCGTCCTCTCCTGAGGCCCCAGGGTCCCCTTTGTGACCCCCTGGACGTAGTGGTTTCATTGGGATTTTTTTCATCCCTGTCCACGATCGATCTGGGGAATCCTGTTCGCATCCAGGAATTCCACTGGGTGGTAAGTGAGAGGTGACTGGGTGTGGGGGGGATGATGGTGATGGGTGTCCCTTTGTCCGGCGGAGCCGCCAAGAGCACAATTCTTCCGGTGTGGAAATCTTAGAATGTGTTTATGTATTGCATTACCTAGACCAACCTATTGAAGATTAAAAATGTTTGTATCAGATAGATCCATGTTTCCCTGAGGAAGCAGTATGCGAAACGCGTAGGAACTGGATATATGGATTTCCCAATCAAATATGTATGACTAACAAGATGAATTGGAGCTAGGATGCAACTGGTTTTTAATCATGTACAAGATGTTATTGATTTAGACTGTACCGCAATGAAATGTATACATGTTTTTATATTGAATTTATGTACAATAAATACATTTTTTTATATATTGATTAAATCATGTTTTGGTGGTATACCTCTCAAAAAAAACCCATTCTTCTGTATGTTGTTACAAATGGTTATAACCTAAAGGGGGAGAGGTTACACCCGGAGACCACTGAGGCAACAATTCACTATTGTATTTCTAAAACACTGGCATAGACAAAAAATTGGCCTCTTGAGACAGGTTCTTGGTGCCTTCCCCTCCTGGGAAGGAGCAGGGGTGGGTCCGCCTCCTTTCTCACTTTTGATCCTTGGACATCTGTTTATTTTATGGGCACACCAGCCTCCAACAGATCACAGCTGTAGTTCCTTTTTCTTAGTCCCACCTTGCTTTTATGCACATGCAAAATGCCCCCCATCGGCACATTCCCCAGCGCATTTCCCTGCTTCCGTCTGTATCTTTATTTCTTCTGTTCGGTCTTCAAGACCAATCCATAAAGCTCACATACGTAGAAATCCCACATGGGACTGTATAAAGAGATGATCATATTATCTTGTATACACAGAACATGGGACATGATACATGTGGTTGTCATGTACTGCATCAGACCAGCAGGGTTATTCACAAAAGGGTGATGAGTTTGGAGAAGACAAGAGAGTGAACACTCTAGGACAGGGGTGCCCATAAGGTGGACCGCGATCTACCAGTCAATCGCGTAGCGATCCCGTAGTGATGTATGCAGCGGGCATCCGAGAAGAAATGAAGGAACCACTGCAGCCGGCGGGGGTGGCAGAGGACGGAGCCGCTGTCACAGAACTAAGGCCGAGCGGTGGGGAGAGAGGGAGAGACAGAGAGACGCCTCTCCCTACCCTCACTGCTCGATCTTAGTTCTGTGACAGCAGCTCTGTCCTCCGCACCCGGAGTGCTTCTTTCACTTCTCCTCGGATCCCCCGCTGCCTCTACCCGGGAGAGCAGAGGAGAAGCTGAGCCCCCGTGTGCGTGGCCGAGCGGCAGAGGATCGGTACATATCAGTGATATATACCAATCCTCTGTGCAGGACAAACACTGGAGCGATCAGCTGATCACTCCAGTGTTTGTATATAACTGGGGACACATAGTACTACGTGTCCCCAGTTATGAATGAACAGGAAGCGATTTACATCACTTCCTATTCATTCATGAGTTTCTCAAAGGGGAGTAGCACTCTGCACAGAGGCTCCTCCTCATTCAGAAACTGGATGATAGTAAAATATTTTCTGAATGAATGGGAAGCCTCTGTGCTTTCCATTCATTTAGAACAGAGGCTGCAGAAAAAGAGATTGAGGACTCTGACGGTGCTCGTGCAGCTGCCAGCTGAATGTGTCAGACGCTGCAGATGTAAAGGGGCAGGATACCTCTCCCCATGTGTAACGTCGGCCACACGAGCACCACCGGAGGACAGGACACCGGGGCCTCTAGGACACACTGGAATGTAAGCCGGCCGACTCCCTGCGTTCAGGGGCGTGGGGCTTTATTGAAGTAAATGGCACCGCAGCCATGGCCCCCACCCACAGTGTAATCGCCCGCACCCAGAACACAGGCACATTAGTGCCTGCATTCCGGTCCAATGCGTACTGGACTGGAATGCAGGCACTAAGGTGCCTGGGTTCCGGGTGCAGGCGGTCGCACTGTGGGCGAGGGTCCTGCCTGCGGTGCCTTGCTGCAGTGCTATTGACTTCAATGCACCGCCACGCCCCCTTCCACCCCTGAATGCAGGTGTTTTTTTTCGTTGGTAGATCTCATCAAAAGTAGATCTCCAGACGAAAAATTGTGGGCACCCCTGCTCTAGGACGACATAGCTGAACTGGAAAGTGAGCTAAAGTGGAGAATTTTTCCAGTTCAGCTATGCTGTCCTAGATTGTTCACTTCTCCTGACTTCTCCAAACCTTTCACCCTTTAGTGAATAACCGTGTGGGTATCTGAAAGGCTCTAACTACCTGTGTTTGAAGGAGGTTTCCTTCATGTCTCCTTATCTGTTGATTGTTGTCTACCAGACAAGTACCCTTAGTAGGTTGCTTATATTGTATGCATTTCAAATACCTGTTTATTCCTGACTTTTCTTATTGTGTTGATGTTACAGTTGTTTTACATTGTACAAACCTCTTGGATCTTGAAGTGATATTAAAGTCAAAATGTTTCTTAAGCCATTTCAAAAGGATCTTTAAAAATCACTTACAATGCTGCTCCTTGATGCTGAAGTTTTATTTTCCTGCACAATCAGCTGGCCCCCTGAGCACTGGTCCCGAAATCCTGTTTTAGGGTGGCTCCTTACCCTTGAAGGGTCCTATAGAGTCAGCCTTGTGTGTGTACTAGTAAGCTATGCAAGTCTCCACAAACACACAGGTACAGAAGAACAAACCACATCCTTGCCCCCTGCTCCTCCCTTCTCCAAGCTAGTAGATAGACAGCTGTTAGAGACTGCTCTGTCCCTTGTGATCTTGTACTGGACAGGAAGTTCAGGGAAGCCGAGTTGAGAGAGTTGGAGTCAGCTGAAACATGAGGACTTTAAGTGCTTGAATATATAAAAGTGCAAAAATATAAAGAAGCACCTTTCTGGACAATGTTATACTCACCCGATGCTCTGAGCCGACTTGCTGTTAGACTGGAGCCTCTCTCCCCCTCTGCTGGAGCTGTCTAAGGATCCTTGAGTCATCACATTCTACACACAGTGTACAGGACGTGAGGATGCCAAAGGACATACCATCGCTGCAGCAAAGGGAGATAGGCTTTAGGTTCCAAAGTAACAGCACGCCATCTTTGCGGTTCAGATAAGTACAATTATTTTTTTTTAGCACCTAGACAAAAATTAGCACATAACCCTAGCACAACACGGGTAGCCCCACTGCAAGGGGTTAAGAACATTTTTGCCTACAGTTATTCTTTAAAGATCGGTTTATGAGACTAGGAAGCGCCTCCAATTTCTGCAATGATATTTTTACCAGATCTGCCCCTGTTCTGGGAAATATATAAAAAGGAGCATGGGATTATACAGATGGATGTAATGTGGCAGAACAAGCTGCACGTTGCCTCTTTCTCTAGTTACACCTCTGGTCTGGAGAATCTAGTTCATACTAGCTCAAGTAGAAAAGATAAATGAGCAGAAAGGGAGTCGATACTTTGTAGTTTTATTTTTAGTGTTTGGTCACAAGTAGCAATTTCCTGTGGCAGGGATTCTACAGAAAAAGCTTACAGGAAGGTTGCAAGATGAGCAATTTCTGATATGAAACTAAGCAAACCCCCTTCAAATTGAGGCTGCTAACCTATGCCAGAATGTAGAGAGGAGTGCAGCAGTATGAAGCTGACTGTATATTACAGACAAGTGCATTACTAGAGAGGGAGGAGAATGTGTTTCTATGGAAAATGAAACAACAAACACTGGGGACGGGCCGATGGGGTAACTTCATCCCAAAATAGGCTACAGAAAGAGAAGCATTGAAAATGCGGCATGCCTTTGGTTTGTGACAGAATTCTTTCTGTAATGGTGCTTAGCGTTCGAGGGCACATACTACATATTATACGTCATCTCCATCTGCAGACAGGAGCCAAAGGTTGTTGTTTTCTACCTGTGTTCCTTTTATTGCTTGTTCTCATTACACCACACCCCCACCTATATAACATCTATGTACATGCCAATGTAATGTGAAGAGATCATTGCTGTTTGTTAGCTGTAGGTGTTTGTGGAGTGTGAAAGGCAGAAATATATGACTTCATTATTAGCAGATTAGGCCAATTAGGCCTAATTTGCAGCAACAGCACATACCTGAGGGAATGTGAGGTACAAAAGGTGAAGGGCCTGCCCCTCTACTATTAAAAGGAGAACTATGGGGTCAGTGTTTTTCCCCATAGTTCTCCTTAGGGATATAGTTCTCCTTTAAATAGGTGAGAATGAGGGAGGCATTGATGGCCGACCTGCGGCAAAAAACCCCGAAAAAACCAACGACACATGGAAGTGTGCAGGGCTCATTTCACACAAGATACAATAATATTACATGTGTTGGTATGCTGTGGTGCTAATCATTGTGAATGGCACCCCAACACACCTTTACAGCACATGTGCACTGCAACACATCTCCTATACAATGCAACCTGCCCCAGATTGTTGTGCGTTTAGGTGCCCAGAGACCAGCTTTAGGTCTCTGTAGGTCTTTAATGTACCTATTACAGTTACCAACACACAGTTGATCAAACAGTTTGTTGTAATTTAGGAACTGAAGGTATAATAAAATGCTACATTTAGATGTTTTAAAGTTAACCTTAGAGATAACCTTAGAGAATGGGGGTTGCCATTGCGGACCTCCTACTGAAAATGCAAGTTGTCTGGCTGTAATGCTGAGTCAACAGAGACCAGGACAGATTTTCTAACCTGGTGGATGAAATCCTTCAGGCAGGTAGTATCAGGAAGGACCCATGAACATACAATTGTTTATTCTGGCCTGAAAATAGCTAGAATGTCTTGCCATAAGCAGTCTAATGCAATCTATAGTTATCTGTAGATAACTACAGATATGAACATTCTGCTGTAAACAAAACATTTCTTAAAGAGGAACTTCACCCTTATCTTAAAAAGCACAACAAAAGGCATCTTTCAAAATGTTTAGTAATGGAAACCTTCAAAGAGATACTTCTAGATAATTGCAGGCTTTGTACTCTTTGCACACCTTATTTTTCTTTTCCTCCCCATTCATTTTCACTAAGGGCAGATGAATCTATCTCCCTTTACTTCCTGGAACTAGGAGTGTGTTTCCTAGTACAGGTGACGGAGTGGGAGTGGCATTCCCCCAAAATATATCACAAGATTTTGCAGATGAGATTTCCCAGGAAGGCGCTGGGGATAAAACCTTCCCGGGATACTTTTATGAGGCCAGGGATACAACAGGCACTACATAGTTTTTGATAGATTTAAAGGAAATTGTAACATCACCAGTGCCTCACTCAAGTGTGAAGTGGAAAAACTAATTGTTAGTAAGATAAAATGTTTAATTCATGTAAGATGATTTCATATTAGCATGCACAGCTGAATGCTGAAGTGATTTTAAGCGAAAGGGGGCAAGTGTCTGCTTTAATGGATTAAGGTATATTTTCACCTTTGTAGTCAAATTTGAGAACCCCCACTATATGTAAGTGTTCCCATTCACACAGCGTACCTAAAAATACATTTTTACAAAAATATTCCTTACCTTTTAGCCGCTTCTTTAGAGCAAGAGTATATATATATAGGTCTCAATAAGTAGCCTCTACTCCTTTGAAAATATGCCAATCTGAAGATAAGGGACAGACTGGAGGGAAAGGCATAAACATGCAACGGGCCAAATTCCCAAAGACTAGAACAAGGAAAAACTGTTCTTGTTGTCCATAACAAACAATCAACACTTAGCTTTTATTTTCTAAGTTTCTCTTGAAAAATAACACCTGGAATCTGATTCGATGCCATGGACAACAAGAACAATTTTTCTTTCCTTCAACTGAATTTGGTCCATTGTCTTAAGATGTTAAATATTTTCTTTGGGGAGACAGTCCTGCAAATCTAGTTAACAACGGATAAGAAAATCTGCCAACACAGACAGGGTTCATTTTGGCATACACAACATCCCTGCCCCCTGAAACATTGCATAGCAAGCAAGAACCAAGCAGGATTTTTTAGTCCTGAGGTTTTCAGAAAAGAGCATTCATTAAAAGAGAAGCAGCAATGTTTAAATATTCTATGTGATGTGTATGGGAACATGTAACAAATATAAAATAGAAGTTCTGCCAATTTGGCTAGAAAACTAGATATACAATGTAATGCTTCAGAAATCTTCAAGGGTACAAGAGAACATAATAATAGGCAGTAAATGACACACAACTGATCATTTCACATTACATTTCTTAGAGAGGTGGAGCAACCTTTTTTTAGCCCAAACATGCTCTGATTTTTGTGCATGACTGTAAATTCTAAGTACCATCTGACCGGGATCAGATGCCAAGTCACAATCTTGTGAAGTCATACCATTTAAAAACAAAATTAGGTGCCAGCTCTAATATTTTAGGAGTACTGGCTACAAGACTACTAACAAATGCACAACCATGAAGAAGAAATGCCTCTGTAGTAGGTGCTTTTGAACACTACACCTGCATGACCAAGGGCCCAAGTTACTAGTATGAAGTGAAGTAGACTAGTATGCTCTTCAAATATGGGCAGGGGGATATGAAAAGAATAAAACTTCTCCTTCATTTAACTGGATGTTTGATTTACACATCTTAGTTCACCTCATTTTATACATTAGGAAAATCAGGAGCACATACGAATACAAGACCAAATCGAAAAGGTACAGATGAATGGGTAAGGGTAATTCTAGTTTTCACCTGCCAAGAAGCGAGATGGAAAAGAGATGTTGGTGGTCATAAAATGATGTAGAATGAAGGAACCCTTAATGCTGTTAAATGGAGTTGTTCCGTACAGGTGATCTCTATGTGAAATGATCTAAAGTGGACCTGCCTTGGCAAAACAAAACAAAAAAAAAAAATCAATCAACCAGGTTTCTCATGTAAAAGGTGAAATAATGAACAAACATGCCCCAGTCTGAACCTGAGCGCCTCCAAATCCAGAAGGACGCTCCTTCTGCTGCAGCCTGGGAATTCCCTGCATATAAGCAAAGGAGCATAATGCTGAGATGTCAATAACCTTATATGGCCACATTTGGTCAATGGCATTGACCTAATATGGCCATGTAAGGTCAAGGACATCAGCGCACGCATCCAGGCCCTTGGTTTATGTGTAGGTGAGCGAGTGGAATGCCCCATGACCCTTCCCAGTTGGAGAAGCTCAGGTTCGGACCCGGGTTCATTTGAAATCTGACCTCATCCCTACCTACCGGTATGAACTATCTGGTGTAATAATTCAGACTTGTATGCTGATGTTTACAAAAGCCCCCTGCATATAATAGGGTAAAGTGGGTGCCCTTTATGTTTACCATACAACTATGCAATCTTTGTGCTATCAACTTAGATTTTCCAAAAGGATACAATATGAGGACCTAACTAAACTATCTAGTCAATTTGTATATAATCAGGCACTACATAGTTTTTGATAGATTTAAAGGAAATTATACAATCAAATTGTAACGTGTTTGGAGAACTTTGGATTGACAAAAGTGTCTGCAGATCAGCATATGATCAAATAAATTGGTCACACAGTCATGGTGGTTTGAGAACATTGCCACACTTTAAATAGGGTAGGTAGCACTAATGACATTAACTACATAGGCTGCTATAGCTGAATTTTCAGACTACTAGATTTAATTTTTTGGTCCACCAAACAGGTTTGGAATACGCACAGCTACGGATATTGGGTATTAAGTGGCTCAAGCATATCATCTGGATAGCTCTGACAGACTAAAGGCGGGTCTCTCCCCCCTATCTGGTCCTGGACGCGCCTCCCCACCCCATTTTTGGCCCCGGGTCCCCCAGGCAACATCTGGACGGAGTAGCTGGGTCAGTGGTCACTATCCCCGTCTCCGCTCGGCCTAGGAATCTCCATCTCTCATCAGTTGCCACACTAGGGTGGTAAGTGCCGGGTGATTACTGGTGGTGGGGCTTCCTCTCTGCTTGCTTTGACTGCAATGTTCTCCCATATCATACACAAAGTTCTTTAGGATATGTTATATTGCCTAGAATTAATTTTATGTACAACTTTTATTGCTAGATTAATCCATGATCCCGACGAAGCAACATGCGAAACGCGTTGGGTCTGGATACAACACTTTTCAATCGCACTTAGATGTGGTATTAAATGTTTCGTTGCATTATGGGGATGTATTATATGAGAATGGTTATACTCATGATTTTATACCATTTATTATGTAATAAACTTTATATTTTTACATAGATGTATCCAAGCAGTGTTTGTATACCTTCCCAAAAACCCTGCTTTCTACTTTTTGCAATTGTGAATGTGCATGTAAAGAGCTGCATAAATTGTCAGTGCTATATAAATAACTGTAATAAATAAATACATTTTATTACATACAAAGCCTGACAGAGGGATCGAAGGAATCCTAAAAGCTTGCATCTTTAAGAACATAATTTAGCCAATAATGGGTATCACCTAAACTCCAAACTTGCTGGCCTACTGACAATACTAGCTGTCTGACTGTTGTGCCGATCCTTTGACTTCAGTACATTCCAAGTCACTGCCCTGGAACAAGTATTCAGATCAGGAATGTCCGAGGTCCTTATCTATACAACTGATTCAGGTCAATGAGTCGCAGAAATAACGTTAAAAAAAATTAGCATAACAGCCAGGCACCTAGCATCTTCAACAAGAGAGGCCGGCAACAGCAGCCTACATGTTTGTCCCATGGCAGGTTTCTCTTAAAGTGGTGCTAAACTCTTAGTATTTTTAAAGCTAAATCAGTGCTAGTAAGCAGTGAAGCCTGCCCCGATATATGTGAATGCAGTAGTGTGGGCAGGCAATCACAATACTCTCCTCCTCTCTGTCGTTCAGTCCCGGCTGCAGAGTTCAGCTTTCCCAAACTTTTAGGCAGTATGTGTATAGGGGGCAGAGGCGCATGCGCGGTGAAGTTACAGGAGGGGGCAGGACGCACGCCTGGAGCGTGCACGCAGTGGTGTCTCCGTGGGTCCCTGCAAGAACGAAAACACTAAAAGAATAGGACTGCGGCACCAGCACTGAAGGGACCATGTACACTTCAAGAAGCAGAACATAAGGCAAGTCTTTACAGCAACATTAGGGAAAACCAAAAAACCCTTAGGCCTTAGTGTCATGCTGAGTTGACATTTGCATATAACATGTTCCGCTGGTTTTGGGGGCTCTCTGGACACGCTAGCACTTCAATTTCCAGAACCAAAAACTACTCTTACATGAAGATGCTGATTTGTTTAAATTTTCATGCACATAAGATAAATTGGACACCAAACAACATTTTTTTACTGTAACAGTAACCTATTGTTACTGTACCCTCACTCAGTAAAAGAGTGAGAGCTGAAACACCAGATGCCAGAAAATATCCGGGACAGAGAAGGACGGCCAGAAAGATGTGGAGGCAGTTCAGTTTGCTTTCTCTCAGCTCTCCAGACAAGACAGGAATGCGACACAACACAGGGGAAAAAAACCTGAATTAATGCCAGCAGAAAGACAAGTCCATAAATGTCCATGAAACAAATGGAAAAGGTCAACGCACAAGAGAACTTCACCAGCACTTAGGATTTCCCAAAATATTCCCACTGAATACACATGACTCAGCTGATTACAGTGTACCTTTTATACTAGAATTATCATCAATAATGCATAAAAGTGTCTGAAGGGAGAATACATCTTGTTGCCCATAGCAACTCAAATAGAATCTTTCTGGCTGCCATAATGGAAACACAAATAGGAAGTCAGAATGCTACGGTATAGGCAACAACTATTCTTCAGACACGTATATACCCATTTAAGGCCCATTTAGGGATCAGGAGGGCATCCAGCTAAGAGGGACTGTCATTCACATAAAAGCAATGCATTACATCTTGGGGGGGGTTAGGATTTGCAGTGCCAGGATTAGATGTTGCTGTATATTGAATGACAGGAACCATAAGGCACATTATAAAAGTGTCTGAACGCCACTGTTCTACCGCATGTGTGTTTTGTATATCTTTGTTGCAGTGTATATGCTGAATATACAGTATATACATTCTTACATAAATAAATATATACCCCACCAATGGTGTACTGTAACATAGATTTTAAAAAAATAGCTTTAAAATATTAGATCTGTTTGGAAATTAATCTCTAAGAACTTTTGTTCAAAACTAACCCAGAGGCCTCATGTTAATCAGTCAGCTGATCTACATAACTGATCAATGGAGGCCTGTGGTGACACAGGGGGTCTAGAGATGAGGCCTCTCAGCAGGAAGATCGGGATGTTTTGTATCCTGTACCAGGACAAAGTCAGACACCTCGGCAACAGCCACCTGGGCTCAGATCTCCGATTACTGAACTCCAGGTACAATATATATTTACAGCCTTGTGCTGAGAAAAGAGAATCGGAGTATTCTGAGTTTTTAATCCAGTGATAGACACGGAGAGGCATGCGGCTGGAGGGTCTCCCTGGAAGGAGAATAGAAGATGAGAACTCTTGGGACATCTAGTTCTGGATGTGTGTATTCTGTAATTGGGGACTGCAGGGACTTGTAGTTCCTTACTTGCTGTGAACTGATTTACGGACACCGAGACGCCCTTGTGTTCCCTCGCTGTGGACCCTTTTGCTACCTGGTGTACCCGACACCGTTGCCAGGTCACCCCGGACCTTCATCCCTCCCAGGACCAAGCGTTTACCCTCTGGAAGGACTCTGCAGATCACCCTGCCTGGATCCCCCTCCGCCAAGCCAATCCAACCAGCTGCCCAGGACTGTTGGACACCTATAGTGCGAGTTGCTTAATCTTTGTCTTCCATCCCTTGCTGTACTCATAATTACCATCCTGTGAACTGCTTCCCTAAGATTGCTGTCCGGTAACCCCTGGATTTAACTTGTGCGGTTCCTTGCTGCCGTTAACCCTTTGCTGTGCCCGGATTCCTGCCCTGTTACCCTTGATTCTACCCTTGCTACAGTTAAACCTTTGCTTTGCCTGGACTCTATCCCTACCGTACACTATCGCTGTGTATCCCTTAAATAAATAACCACTCGGCCAAGGGTCCTAAAAAAATAAAATAAAAAAAAAACACTCTTGATTTCAGTGCGTGTTCTGCTCCCCCCACACCTCCCTCACATGTACATTGTTACATAAATGTCTTCCGTATATTGTAAAGCGCTTTGCAAACTGTTGGAGCTATACAAATCCTGTATAGTAATAAAGAAATATGTACCCCACCAATGTAATATATACCCCACCAATGGTGTAGTTCAATGTAAACAATGTTTTGGATAAAAGCCCAGTATGCAGAACATACTGAAATATGTACACAAAGAGATACATTGTTACATAGAAATCTATACATACATGGAAAAACATACAAAATGTTGTCTCAGACATTTTTCTGCTTATGAACTGTCACATGGACACTGAAAATGAGAAATGAAATTTCCTAAGCAAAGTAGCACCCCGCTAATACATCAGACCTACAAGTTGGATCCAATTCACTGCTACATTGCAGGAACACATGCAAAAACATGCATTTTACAGTGCATTACTGCAATGTTCAGCAACACAAAAAGGTGCCCGTGTGTAAAATATGCTCATTACAGTGCAATGACAGTCCATTGAAAATGAAAGGGCTCCCTTACAGCAACACACACGTTAACGAGCATGCAGTAACACTGAACAATGTCAATACGGCCTAAAGCAAATGTGCCCTGAAGACGCATAGCAGCTGCTGACCTGTTCTCCAGAACGTGCTAGCTGTTAGTCATGCTGATCCAATGGCTTCAATAATTACTGCAATACTGATCTAAAAGTATGTATGTAGAGTACAAGTTTCAACAACACTCTAACCCATCCGGCTGCATATTTGTTCCAGGTCAGTAAATCTAGATGCTGGAAACAGCCAGGCAACCAGCATGTTCAGAAGAACGGCAGCAATAGTTGTATACGCGTTTCCCCTCAGCATAGATTTCCGTTAGGACATTGACTGGGAATACGGTTTAATAGAGACACATTTTTACAGTAATTGTTAGTAAAAGGGACATACAGTGAGGGACATTTATCAAAATCTGGAGCAGTTGCCCACGGCAACCAATCAGCTTCTCTCTTCAGCTTGTTGAGTTAAGATTTGAAAATGAGAGAAGCTGATTGGTTGCCATGAGCAGCTGCTCCAGTTTTGATAAATTCCCCTCAGTATGTTTGCAATTGGCTGGAGATTCAGCATACAGGCTGAAAAAGTCAGCCACTACACGACCCTTGACCTCAGGGGCAAAAATGGTATTTTGAGCTACATTATTGTATAAATGCCAATATTTACTTTCTTTTTTCTGCCAGACACTGAAGGCCCACTGACTACCACTGAGTTACCCACTGCCGCAAGCATTTTAGCGGTGGATAGGCTTCTGCATGAATTTTCTGCATCCGTTTGTACAAGCAGTAGTATATTTCAGTGTAAAGCTGGCCATACACTGGTTGAATTTCAGCCGAGACTACCGACTCAGCCAAAATTAGACCAGTATGTGTCCCAGTTGGCACCCCTCCATTTGACAAAAGTTGACTTTTGTCCAAAGGAACCGGTCCAAACATTCTCGGCTGGACAGTGACTGCAGCCACTGTTCTGGTATTCTGACATCAGGGGGATGCCGTTGTCAGAATACAATAACCTGGTGGGGGATTCCACTATCTATGCTGTTAACGTGAATGTGGGAATGGACAGGGAAGGCTGGACAAGAGGAATCTCACACTGTATGGCCAGCTTCATTTTTTTCAGGATGGCAGAGGTCCCTTAAAATAAATAAACCTTTTTAAGTTGCCCATACACCTTACAATTCATCTGCAGATTTTCTGTGGTCAGATGGAAAAAGTGCAACAGATTGGCCCAGGTGGAGATTACTCCATCCACACAGATAAGGGTAGATGGAGGAATCTGTTGCACCTTTTCCATCTGACCACAGAGAATTGTAAAGTGTATGGCCAGCTTTAGGGCTGCAACAACTAATCGACATAATCGATTATTGAAAAAGTTGTCAACTTTTTCAATAATCGATTAATCGGCTTCTGGTTAGTTGGCCCTGTTCACGGCTCCACACACGCTGCACGCCACAATTAAAGCTCATCAATGCCCACATGGATTGAATAAGTTTAGTACCGCATTAACATCGTTTTTAAAGCTTTTCTGATACCACAGAAAAGCTCTGTACTTGCATACTTGACAGCAGTCTCATTGACTTGTATCATTTGTGCCAACAAAGGTCAAAATAAGAATTTTTTAAAAAATGTAGGTCAGCAGTTCTACCAATGCAAAACAATGCTGCCACTCCTTCCAGTAAAGGATTTATTTCTAATAACCGCAACGGGAGCTTTGCCGAGATACTTTTTGAAAGCTAGACACGTGTTCTCTTGACAGCTCGTGGTGAATATTTTGTAAGTGAATGTTTTGTGTTTTTTTTTTAATAAAGTATAGAATATTTTTAAAAAAAGAGAAAAGGCACCCAATGGTACCCATTGACATCATCCTTAGCAATGATGTGCAGGGGGTTGGCGTGAACCAAGTTTGCCCAAGAGTGCGCAAACCTGTCACTGACACGCCCCCTCCCGACTCAATGAGTTGCATCCAGAGCATTCCCAGTTGGGGGTGACGGACAGAAAAATATATGCACAGGCTTGGGCAAACTCAGTTTGCACCAAGTTTCACCCACATCACTAATCCATAGGCTTACCACACACATTACAATCTCTGTACAAATTTGAGATCTACCAAAACTATTTAAAACGAGAACCTACCTAAACTATCCAATCAATTTGTGTCCAATCAGACACTACATACTTGTCAAGAAGATCACACAATCAGATTGTAACATGAATGTTGAGCTGTAGGGGCGATGGAGTAGCCTAACCCCAACCATAATACATGCAAGCACAGCGATGTGAAGGCACTTACCCAGGATGGAAGCTCTTTCTTGGTCATAAATATGGTGCTGGCGGTGACTGCTTCTTCATTCTGCAAAGTGTCAATTGCTGATTGTAGCCGAGTCCACTTGCCTTGCCTGGTACCCTTCCAGCCCAAATATACAGCGAGCCCCAGTATGACAAACACCACACTGAGACCCAGGTAGCCGCACAGGTAGACAGGCAGCAAGAACAGAAGGGTCCGACCCAGCGTCCATAAAGTGGACACCAGTTCTGACCCAGAGACAGCTGGAGGTGGGGGCTCTGCATCTGCCATGATGAGCTATGTTCCTGATCACACAGTTGTCAATGGGTGGAAAGTCATTTAGTATCAATGCCTGGAAAAGAAGAAGAAGGGAAATGAGGAAGGGATGCTGCAGAAGGAATACACCACCCCAGTGTCAATGCAGCACCATAAACAGCAGCTGTGCTATCGCAGTGTATCTGATACAGGTACTTTGTATATAACATGTTATGGCTCCCCATGTACTATGTACACAGAGAGGACAGAGTTGTTTATATCACTCTGCAAACACAGCCTGCCGTACACAGCTCTATTCATTGATGTGACCAGACATGCGCCCCGTTAGTGTGTCCCACACGCCCAGTATGGTGCCCGGCACTCATCTACCACTGTGCCCTCAACACCACTCTTCACATACACGGATAGTCATATAGTGCAGACGGCACGATCTACCCCCTACGATGTCTAAGTGCCGCAGGGCGGATCCTCAGATGGTGCCCAGCATCCCAGATAACTGTAACCCCTTTTCCTTCTTACAGTGCCGCCAGCACCCCAACTCCGCGCCGTCTTTAGTGAGCGATACCGAAAGAGACCGCTGACCTCCACCCCTCCTCCCCACTTACCGGTACGACCCCGATAACCAGGACTGCCAAATGGTAAATGAAAAATGGTATCGCTGGCATCCCCCGAGGGAGTTTACGCCCCCTGACCATTGGCTCCGCCCCCTCCCATACTAAGCATGCGCACCCTCCTCCGCAACCTCCTGGTCTCCTCCTCTAGTACCCTATAACCGCGCCCAGAGGACTGCACTGCCACGCCCCTGTCTATTAACCCCTGTCCCTGTCTTCCTTTTCTCTATCCCTTCGTCTAGTAACCCGTTTTATCGCGAGCCACCTTCCGTTTACCCTTTCATTACTAGAGGAGCCCCCCTTCTATTAACCCTTTCATTACTAGCAGCACCTTCTAGTAACCCATTAATTACTAGAACCCCCCCTCTATTAATCCTTTCATTACTAGTAACACCTTCCCCTAACCTATTATTTACTAGAACCCCCCTTCTATTAACCCTTTTATTACTAGCAGCATCTTCTAGTAACCCATTAATTACTAGAACCCCCCTTCTATTAACCCTTTCATTACTAGCAGCACCTTCTAGTAACCCATTAATTACTAGAATCCCCCTTCTATTATCCCTTTCATTACTAGTAGCACCTTCCAGTAACCCATTAATTACTAGAACCCCCTTCTATTAACCCTTTCATTACTAGTAGCACCTTCTAGTAACCCTTTAATTACTAGAACCCCCTTCTATTAACCCTTTAATAACTAGCAGCACCTTCTAATAACCCATTAATTACCAGAAACCCCTTATATTAACCCTTTAATTTACTAGCAGCACCTTCTTGTAACTCATTAATTACTAGAACTCACCTTCTATTAACCCTTTAATAACTAGCAGCACCTTCTAATAACCCATTCATTACCAGAAACCCCTTATATTAACCCTTTCATTACAAGAAGCACCTTCTAGTAACTCATTATTACTAGAAAACCCTTCTATTAACCCATTCAGTACAAGAAGCACCTTCTACTAACTCATTAATTAATTAATTTTAAAACCCTTCTATTAACCCTTTCATTACTAGAAACCCCTTCTATTAACCCTTTCATTACTAGCAGCACCGTCTAGTAACCCATTCATTACTAGAAACCCCTTTGTTTCATTAACCCTTCATTGGTAGCCTAACAACCCACTTCTATTGATTACTGACATCTCCATTTTATTAACCAATGCATTACTAGTAATCTCCTAGTGCCCCTCAGTATTTGCAGGGACTCATTTTTTTAACCCCCGCAAATCTCTCTTACACTGATGCCAACTGCCCCTTCTGTTAATCCCTGTATTACTAGCAACTTTTAAATACCCCTTTTAATATTGGTATCTCCTTTTGCCATTTTATAGCCCCTTGAATACTAACAGAGCCTCATATATTATAAGTGGTCGCATTCTAGTAACCCTTTCATTGCCAGCTTTTCACTGTACAACTGCTGCCCACCTTTCCAAATTAGGCTCTGTTCACACCTAGGCGTATCGAATATGCGCGTTTGCCACGCGTCTCGTAACGCGCGTTTCCGAGGGCTACTTGGCTGTATCCCAATGGACAAAATGACAAAAACGCCTCAAAGAAGCTCATGTACCTTTTCAGGCGTAGGCCGTTTTGTAGCGCGTTCAGACGGGCTGAAATACGGCAAGGTGTGAACCATACCCATAGAAAACAATGGGATTTTCATGTTTGAGCGTTCGTAGAGCGTTGAACGCGCTACAAAACGTACAGGTGTGAACCAGGCCTTAAGCATCACCCACCAAACATAACAGAATACCTCACAATATTATCTGAAGTCTTGCTGCAAACCCTTTTGGCTTACATGGCTACCTCTGCTCTCCTTCGAGGTAGCCATTTCCTTCAGGAGATAGCACATTTCACAGGCAGCTTTTATAATAATCTACTGCCACCCTTCCAAATTATACTCCAGACTCCCAATCACCCCAGAACACCTCAGATTCTTTAGACTGGTGCTCAAAAAACTTTGACTGAGTGTGAAGGTGACACCACTGTATTCCTTAACTGTAACAGAGAAAGTGGTGTCACATTCCTTCTTGGGCTAGAAGGTATGTATGAATCACAAATGTGGCCAGACAGAAATGAAAAATCCTTTGAAGATTAAAGTTAAATCCTATAGGGTATTCATCTTGCCAAATTTCTTTCTACAAATTAATCTGACTACCTAGGTACCAGTGGTGAAGAAAAAAGGGCCTTGGCTTTACTAAACACGAAGCTAATAAATTCAGCTGAGTGACCCTTCCTGTTTAAATGCCTAGACCAGTGGTGGCGAACCTATGGCACGCGTGCCAGGGAGGGCACGCGGGGTCCTCTCTGCTGACATGCGAGCCCAGGTTCAGGGACCACCAATAGAAATATATCCGACCGACCCGGATCGCCTCAGTATGCGATCCGGGCCAGTCACAATCAGGCAGCGGCCTCTAAACAGGCAGATTAGACAGCCACTCGCGGGGGCCTCCCGGGGTCCTAGCGAGGAGGAAGCGGCCGTCTAATCTGCCTGTTTAGAGGTCACCGCCGATGCCTGATTGTGACTGGCTCGTCTACAGAGGCGATCCGGGAGGTTCTGATCCCCGTGAGAGCCGCACAGCCTTTCCCCCTCCTGAGAGCAAAACAACCTTCCCCTCCCCCAATCCCCCACACTATTTAGCGCATTATTGCGAGAAGTCACCGGCCAATGTTATTCATTGGAGCTGTTCTAATGTACAGCTCCATGTCGCCCGTCGCTCGTCGCTGTCGCTTCAGCAGGACCCTTTTTCCCGCTCATGTCGCGCGATTTTTCTATTTTTGAATGCAGCCCGCCGGTGAAGGTCGCGCGATCTTTGCTGGAACGTCACCCCGAACAGTCGCACTATCCCGGCCCTGCTTGTAAGGTATGTAGCTTGGTGTAATCGGGGCCTAAGGCAGTGATGTTGAACGTTTCTTAAACCCAAGCGCCCGAACTGCAATAAGGTACTAAACTTATTTTCAGCGCTGGTACTTTGAGGTAAATAAATTGATTTTGCGTCGCAGTTTGAGCACTCGGGTTCAAAAAGGTTCGCCATCACTGGCCTACACAAAGTAAATAGTGTCTTAAATGTTGACAGTGAAATTTAACAACTGAAAAAAATCCTCACCTCTCCGATTCTGCAGCCCAGCTCACGCTGCATTTCCCCCGCAGGTGCAGTTTGTAAAGTGTGTGCTTGCAATGCATGAACAGAAACCAGAGAATAACCGCACTCCGCAAGATACAACCGGTGAATTCTATGAGGTCTCTATGAGTAAGCTACATTCGTGAAGCATGTGAGAGGAGTTTGCTCTTTGGTCTGGGGAGCTTGCTGTGATGTACACTTGATTTTGCATCAATAAACACGTAATTAATCGCTTGTATCTTGCGGAGTGTGGTTATTCTCTGGTTTCTAGACTGGGTTAAATTGGTATTCAACACCTCTGAATGCAGTGTTTCAGTAGCTTCAAAGGTTTGCTTTTAGAGAAATCTGTCAAGGGTGTCCCTATCCCCAGTACTGTTTGCTGTTGCAAGTGAAGTCTTCCTAATAATCTGAACACATCTCCTTTAACCAGTTGACATCCGCGGTGTTAAACCCCCTTCCATGTTGCATAGTGGTTGGTTCCAGAACTCAGATTTATTTCTATTCCTTGATGAACTTTAATCCTCAGATATGAAGGATCGATTATTTATATATTGGATCGATGAATTAGGGACTTATGCCAGACTAGAAATCAATGCTGAATTGTTTTTCTGAACTGACAAACCTCCAAAAGAGAAAAAAACCCATCAAAATGCAGTCTTAGGGTGCCCACACACCTTACGATTATCGTACGATAATCGCGGGAAATCCCGCGATCGTACGATGTTCGTAAGGTGTGTGGAAGACGTGTGACCTCTACTACTGTAAGGTCGCACGACTTTAAACTTACGGACATGTTTGAAAACCCGCCGAGCATCGTACGATGTTCGGCGGGTTTGTGGCATGTCCGTACGATAACAGCCGCACGGGCCGGTGTGCGCAAGCGCACACTGCCAGTTCGGCATTGCGGTCATCGGAAGCCCGCCCCTCAGGGGGCGTGGCTTGCGATCATCGCAAGTACGATCTGCCTATGCAACATAGGCAGATCGTACGTTTTTTTAGGTACCTTACAACCATCGCAAGACAAAAGTCTTGCGATGGTTGTAAGGTGTGTGCCCAGCCTTACTCTCTGGTTTAAATATTGTAACTGTATTTTTTATCATAAATCCCCATGTCTAAAACAACCCATGCAATAAACTACATTACACCTCGGGGGATACAAAATAATCTCTTTATAAAACATAAACAGGGAAATAAAGACATTAACTGGGCAGCACATTGGCATAGTGGTTAGCGCTTCTGCCTTGCAGGACTGGGGGTCCCTGGTTTGAATCCTGGCCAGGTCACTATCTGCAAGGAGTTTGCATGTTCTCCCTGTGCTTGCGTGAGTTTCCTCCGGGTACTCTGGTTTCCTCCCACAGCCAAAGACATGCTGGTAGGTTAATTGGCTGCTCTCTAAGTTGGCCCTCTGTGTGTGCATGTGAGATAGGGACCTTAGATTTTAAGCTCCTTGAGGGTAGGGACTGATGTGAATGTGCAACTATGTAAAGTGCTGCGTAAAATTGTCAGCGCTATATAAATACCTATTATAGTAATAATAATAATAAACAGGGATATAAAGAAGAGGACAGAAGTATCCTTACCAAGACACATTCATTACAAAGTATCAAAAGCTTTAATCCTAACGCATGTAGTGCATGAATACATATAAAACCCAGCTGCCCTCATTTGTAATTTCAAAGAAGTAAATGTCAAAACTAATGTGTTACAAACTAAATTATGAAATGTCAGGCAGTGATAAGGATATACAGTAGAAGCAAGTGACAGCGCCATCTATGTTTTAGATAAGGGCATAACAATACAAGCTAAAAAGAAAAACAACATTCAAAATACAGTAAACTCTCACGTATCCGGCATTCAACTAACCAGAAAAAAATCCCCAGAATCTACCAAACCCCGTGGATGCCGGATAACGGGGAGTTTACGGTACTCCTAAACAGACTCAATATGTAGTCCTTGACATGAAAATAGAAAAAATATGAATTCGCATCATAGATCTATTTGCATAAAGCTGTATACTTTCATGATGTATCAGACATTAATAATCTTACAGACTTCAAATAGAATTCACTGTATAAAATCCCTAAGCAATGACACAGTATTGATGTAGTGGGAACCAGTAGGTGTATAAGAGGGACCCTGCGATTGATACTCGGTTGGTCTCTGAATAAACTGTATTTCTCTTCATTTGGTGGTGTGTATATCAAAATAGGTAAGTGGTTACTTACTTCTTTACAAGAACATCTTTAACTGCCATTATCATTGAGACAAAAAGTCAGTTAAATTACTGTTCTCTGATAGTGATGGGTGAATTAACCTCTGTTTGATCAACAGTTCATCAAATTTTGTGCTACATTTGGTGAAACCAAACTTAGCAACATATTCAATAGATGTTGGGGAGGCAGGCGAATCTTGTTGTTAAATTCAGGAAAATAAGCAAACAATTGTTTCAAAAAGGGCATAGATGAAGTAGTGTGCATGTGGACAGAAAACTGGCTAAAGGAACGTGTACAAAGAGTATCGCTAAACGGCACCTTCTCAGAATGGGTGGAGGTCAGGAGTGGCGTACCCCAGGGTTCTGTGCTGGGTCCCATGCTTTTTAACCTATTTATGAATGATATAGGGGAGGGAGTAAGTAGCCGTGTCTCAGTGTTTGCTGATGATACAAAAATTGGGAGGGTAATAGACACAGATTTAGATGTTATAACATTACAGGAGGACCTGGATAAACTCGGGGAGTGGGCAACTTTATGGCAGATGAAATTCAATGTAGATAAATGCAAGGTAATGCACTTTGGAGTTAAAAATAGGCAAATGGACTATACTCTTATGGGTATGCCACTACGGTCACCAATACTCAGAAAAGATGTCTTTGAGCTGGAAAAAGTCCAGAGGAGGGCAACAAAACTCATTAAGGGGTTTGAGGACCTAAACTATGAAACAAGGCTGTTAAAATTAAATATGTTCTCGTTGGAGGTTAGGTGATTAAGGGGGGACATTATATTCTTGTATAAACTGTGCAATGGTGACAGCAACATTGTTAAAAAACTGTTTACGGTCAGCTCCGTAACAAAGACCAGAGGGTACCACCAAAAATTGGTGGAAAAAAAATTTCAACACACAGGATGCAAGGTGTTCTTCACAGTTAGAGCAGTTAGGGTCTGGAACTCGCTGCCGCAGGAAGTGATCTCAGCTAAGAGTGTGGAAGCATTCAAGAAACGCTTGGACGAGTTCCTCGGAGAGCATAACATACAGGGGTACAGGTACGCCTAAGAACAAGATCACACATGGACTCATACACACGCACACACCTGCTCAAACATAAATGCACACACGCAATAGGTTGGACTTGATGGACTTACGTCTTTATTCAACCTCAAATACTATGTAACTATGTCATGGGGAACTGGGCACTGCCACGTGGAACATATAACAAGGCAATAAATAAATGAAAAAGCCTGTGTGTGCCTTAGAGGGCAACATGGAAAAACACTAATCCTTTAAATCACATGCTTGGAGGATGCCTTTAAGCTGCATGTGGTGTTATGGAATGGTACAATTTTCAGGGCCCGCGTCAGCAACACCGTATTCTGGGAGCATATATTTTGGATGTGTAACTTATTTGTTTATCTGTTACATTAAACTTAGCTTAAATACAGCAGCAGCATCCCAATCTAATTAATTTGTTCTTGGAAAAATGGCTTTTATGGACCCGTGCCAGCGTGAAAAGTGATCCATGGTAGATCGCCTGCACCCGAAAACAAGGCCTTAGGCAGTTTTGGCGGCAACCTTTGTCTTTTATCAGGCCGTAATAGGCCTAAATTCACTTGTGGAAGTAGCAGCCACAACAGCACCACACTGTATTTTCTTAAAAACTTTAATAACAGGTCAAAGCCACAACCCGATAATTCCTTGCATCCACTCCTAACCCCGTATTCCCAATTATTTAAAAAAATATTAAAAATATTAATTTCAAGTTTTATTTGGTTGAAATTGTTCAGCGTCAGGATGTGGTTCGTGTATTCTCTGCCAGACAATAGCCAAGATTATTTTAGCATTGCGCAACAGTATGTTAGCAGCTTAGCTAGGCTGCAATTTCTCTCGCAAGATGAGGTAGGCTTTATCTTGAAATACACATAAAGTGTATTATCTCATTTTAGCCAAAAATATTTTAGAGTTGCAGTAGAGAATGTAAACAGATTGGTTAGGCCATAGTTTAAGAAGGAGAGAAGAGGCGAGTTTTATCGTGAAATAATATAATTGCTAGACAAAATAATGCATAACAATAATAATAGGCAAAACAAATGTACAATTGCAGGCCAGAATGTAAACAGATTACTTAGGCTGTAATTTAAGAAGTAGAGAACATGTGAGTTTTATCTTTAAATAAATATTAAAGTGTGTTATTTGCTAGACAATAACCAAAAATATTATAGAATTGCAGAACAGTATGTAAGCAGCTTGGTTAGGCTGCGATTTCTCTCACAAAATGAGATTGGTTTTATGTTTAAATACTTATTAAAGTACATTATCTGTATGTAGAGAAAAATATGCTAGAGTTGCAAGGTGTGTTTGCTGTTATTCTAAAGATATGGGTAAAGGTCCGCTTTAGGAGAGAGAGAGAAGAAGCAACTTTTATGATTAAAATAGATTTTGTCTGTTAGATAATACATTCTAATTTGTATTTCAAGATATAAGCTGCCTTGTATTCCATTCTTAAATTGCAGCCTAACCGAGCATCTTGCATAGTACCTAGCCACTATTAAAGGATTTTGACAATTTGTCTCTCAGATAATACACTCTAATTTGTATTTCCAGATAAAACCTGCCTCATCTTGTGAGGCAAATTGCAACCTAACCAAGCTGCGTACATACTTTTCTGCCACTCTAAATATTCTTGGCTATTGTCTAGCAGCTCAATCAATCTGTTTACATACTGTCCGGCAACTTTCAAATATTTGTGTCTATTTTCTTTCAGATAATACACTCTAATATTTATTTAAATATATTTTTGAGTGGCGGGATAGAATCAGGGCACTGGAGAACTGTGTCAGAAACATTGTTGATTTAAGTTTCCATTCTAATCTAATGTGAATATTTAACTAGATGCTAGAACTAGAGGCACTTAGGCCTCATTCACACAACTAAGAGTTGGCCCGTACAGATTCGTGCGGCATGCAGAGTCGTATCGGGCCATTCCCGGGAGGGACAGGCGCTGCTTGTGATTGTACGCAGCAGCCTGTTCTTCTCTACGGGAGGATATGGCCATAGGCTCACCTGAGCTGCATATCCGTGATGGATCCTGTTGGCGTCGGACATCCGCACCCATATGGATGTGCAGCTCGGGTGAGCGGACGGAGGCATACGGCCGCATCCTTACATAGGGAAGGACAGGCTGCTTCATACAGTCACACCCCCTGTTAAAATGCCACGGCGGCGTCAGGACATTGGTTGCTATCGCCTCCTAGCACTTGAAACACATAAACTTTGGGCATTTGTTGCTGAGTGGGGAGGCATACAGGTTGCTCTCTGGATGACCCCAACAATCCACTAATTGACAGAAGACCTGCGGATTGAGAGATCACTCGCAGTTTCTGATTTTGGAGCAACTCAGGAAATTGGCTAAGGCATTCTGGGATCCCGGCAGATAAATCGTCTGAATGTCCCACAGGTTCTACTGGGTCCTGTCCATAATGGGTTCTAGCTCTCGCATCATCGAGCGACTGCACGTTCCGCCTTGTTTGTGGATATACGAATCTGCCACCTTGTTGTCCAGTCACAGTTGAACTATCTTTCCCCAAAGGTGCTGCTTGAAGGCTATGAGCACTTAGAATGCAGCTCTCATCCCTGAAGTGGGCTCCCTAGCCTCTGACACTGGCGTCCAATGTTACGATTTCCAGCGGCGGAGGAGAGATCAACTGTAATCTCAACAGATTCTCCTGGTGGGTCCACCACACAGTGACTGACGCATCCTGTGAGTGACTGCAATTGTTTGACGCATGTCCCCTCTGTTCCACTGGCTGAGAAAAACATACGGAAAGGTCTCATTCTCTAGTGTGCCCACCTGACCATAGGAAGTGAAGAGGACATCGTGCCTAAAATGCTCAGACATTGATAGGCTTAAAGGTGACGGGAGGACAATGCTTGTAACAGACTTACCCGTCCACGGTCCAGCGCTGTGTGGAGGGGACGCGCACGGCCAGCTCGGCTTCAGGCTCCTCCCATTCAGGGCCGTCCAGGACGGCAGCCAGCTCCTCCCATTCATACCATTTCTATAGATTTTATTGTTGATCTACCCCCCTCCCAAGGTCATAACACCGTTCTCGTAGCAGTTGACCTCCTTACAAAGATGGCACACTTTATCGCCCTAAAAAAGTTACCCTCCTCGGTTGAGACCGCCGAGGCCCTCCTCAAGGAGGTCATTCGTCTACACGGAGTTCCATCCAGGATCATCTCAGACAGAGGAACGCAATTCATTTCAAGGTTTTGGAAGGCCCTATGCCTTAAACTGAAGATTGATCATCGCCTATCCAGCGCATACCACCCCCAGACGAATGGGCAAACTGAACGGGTGAACCAGTGCCTTGAACAGTATATACGTTGTTACTGTGCTCACCTACAGGATGACTGGTGGCACCTACTTCCCCTCTCGGAATTTGCTTTTAACAACTCTATCAGCTCCACAACACAGCAGACGCCCTTATTTGCCAACTATGGGTTCCACCCCAGCTTGTTTCCTCCAAACATTGTACCCTCCAACGTTCCGGCTACTGAAGACTCTGTAGGGAATCTGCAACGAATTGCCGCCTCCCTGAAGTCCAATATCAGTAAAGCCCAGGGACGGCAGAAGGTGTACTATGACCTATGCCGAAGGAAGCCCCCCGAATACAGGGTGGGGGGACTCGGTGTGGTTGAGCACCAAGAACCTCAGATTGCAGACACCTACTAAAAAATTCAGTAGGTTGTTCATCGGTCCTTTCCCAGTTGAGAAGGTCATCGGACCAAACGCGGTGAGATTGCGGCTTCCTCCCGACTTGACCATTCATCCAACGTTTCATGTGTCACTTCTAAAGCCCTATCAACCAAACCGGTTCTCTGGAAGGAATCCTCCAGCTGCACCTCCAATCCTGGTACATGGAGAAGAAGAATTTGAGATCGGCAGTATTCAGGATTCCCGTTTCCGTGGAAATCGACTTCAGTACCTGATCAGATGGAAGGACTACAGTCCTCAGGATGACTCCTGGGAGCCGGCTGAGGACGTCCATGCCCCTCGATTGGTGAGGCAGTTCCACCTCAGGTAAGCTAGAAGAGCTTTCTGGTGAATTTTGGTTATTTTCTGTCCTGGAAGAGAGATGGTGTTGGCTGTTGTATCTAGGAGGGCGCCTAAGAACACCATGCTGTGGGAAAGAGTCAGATGAGATTTGTCCATATTGATCAACCACCCAAACTTCTGTAGGGTTGATAACAGTATGTTGAGATGTTTGAGTAACACACTCTTGTATTGAGCAATAAGGAGTATGTCGTCTATGTAATGGTTCATTCTTAGACCCTGTTCTCTCAGGAGAACAATACGTGAAAGCAGAACCTTTGTGAATGTTGTGGGTGCCATTAAAATGCTGAATGGAAGGCATTGGAACTGGAAGTGGTGGTTTAGAAAAGAGAAGTGAAGGTACTTTTGGAAGCGAAGATGAATCGTCTAGCTAAGCATCGGACAGGTCAACAGAGACCATTCAATCTCCCTGCCTCATGGTTTGAAGAATGGACTAGAGGGACTCCATGCAAAAATGCAGAACTTGGACAAACTTGTTCAGCTTTTTGAGATCCTTTACCGGCCTTAAGTCTCCTGATTTCTTGTTGACCAAAAAGAGCGGGGAGTAGATTCAGGAAAAATGCTGACTGGAGGGAACTGAGCAGATGGCCTGCTTCTCTAACACTGTCGTGTACTGGATTAGGATGAGAAACTTGTCTTCTGAATGTGGAACTTTGGTATGGACAAAGAGGGACCTTGGAGGAGAGCATTTGGATCTCCAACAATTACCTTTTCCGATTGTGGAAACGACCCAAGTTTTCCGAATGGATTGCTGCCTAACCTCTGCAAGAGGCGTGCTCCGACTGGGAGTCCCCGCGGATAATTGTCAAAAGGGCTTTTTGCTGTCCTGGGAAGAGGAAGCTGTTCCCTGTTTTGATAGCTTGAATAGGGAAGATTGTGTGCCCTTCCAGGTTTGCCTGAACTCCCGACCTGGTTTGTAAGACCTTAAATCCCTTGCTCTCTTTGATAGGGATCTGCATTTGGCCTGTTTGACAGCTTCAACAAAGGGCTCTACAAGGGAGAGAAAACAAAAAACAGAACGACCACCCTGTGCAGTACTGATTTATTAATATAATTTAGCTAAAAACAATACAGGCTACTCAAGTGTAGCAGCATAAAAACAGAATCTGGGAATGAGAAGCTGTCTGTATAAGGTTTCCAAATGAACTGCCACAGTCCTCGATCGGAGTCACACAGACGTCGGCATCGGCTGTGAATGCAGTGGTTCTACAAAGCAGAAGTCAAAGCCAGAAGGACCCAGCAGTTCTGGTTCTTGGGAATATTCAGAAGAGTCCCAAGTCCACAGAATGGAGACGGAAGCCGGAGGCAGGACCGGCATGAGATGGAAAGCCTACTGAGGAAGGGAGTCAGATGGAAAGGAAAAAAGAAAAACGGGGAAGGAAACAATCAGGAGAAGGCAGCAAATGGCTCAGCAGTAAAGGAGGTGCTTTACACCCCACAAGACAATGCCCAGTAGATACTTGGAACTGGCTCTCTGTGAATACCTTATTTAAAGGCATATTACCAGAGATTTCACTACAAGGGAGGCTGACCCTGAGTGGACAGGCCGCAGGAAAACGGCTGGTAAGGGCAAAAATAAAAAATGCCCATCTGTGTAGGAGCTTATTCATGGCGAGGACAGAAAAAAGAATGATCACATGTGGTGGTGCTAAAAAAATTATAAAGGGCTGGTCCTATGGGGTTAAGAGGGTGGATCATTAAAGGGTTATTAAACCCTCCATTATTTTTGGATATATCTACTGATAGCAAGCAGTAGATATATGCAAAAAACAAACAAAAAAAAACAAACGCTGTAACAGAGTTTTTAACTTACCTGTGTCTTCCCGCCTGCTCCCGTCTGCAAAATCGGAAAATTCTCGGGCGGCCGCAAAGCATCTTGGGGCGAGGGCAGACACCGTGGGACAGGAAGTGCCAGCAAGGACAGAGGAGTCAGCGCTGGATCGGAGAGACGCTGCAGCGCCGGAGAGAAGGCTGAAAATGACAGGAAAGAAGATCGGAATAAGAGACATCATTTAAGGTAAGTGCTCTAATTAACATTGAGGGGAGGGGAAAAAATGTCTGCCTTTAATGTCACTTTAACCCTTTGTGTGCTGCCATGATGCACCAGGAAAAAAAAAAATATATAATATATAATATATATAATATAATTCTGCAGACTCCTCATGGCCAGTTTGTGAGGCTATGGCAGGATTAGCAGAATAGAAAGAGAAGATGAAGGAGGGCGCATTAGTGGCATTTACAGATAACCGACTGCTCTGCACCTAGGGGGAGAAAGAAGAGGAAGCTTTTTCAGGCTTTCCTGTGCATGCTGCAGGTGTATAGCATGGTCACTTTGTGCAGGTGGGCAGTAGGTCCCGAACACAGGCCTGTATTCCACATAGCCTTGAAGTGCCGGAGCAGCAGGAAGGAGACCGGTCCACTGAATTTCATGACGAGAAAAAGGGTCTGAAGCACATGCAATGCTCCATCCCTGCTGATGACCCCAGCAGCCAGTACTTCAAGGTAACCCCATTAATGATGCTGCAGGTTGGAAACCAGGGTTTAAAAATGGTTAGAACAAACCTAGATGGTACAGTTCAGCCACCACTTTGTTCTGTAGAAATTGCTTGCCTCCTACTACTTCCATGTGCAGAAGCTCTGTCTCTCATTTTAAACCTGCCTCTCTCTTTTTATGGGAATTGCCTAAATTTAATGGCAGCTATGACAATGGGGGTTAAATTTGTGGTGCTTTGGCGGACACTATTTTACCACGCTACCCCACACTGCAAGGTTTAAGTGTTCGTTTGATCTAGGGGCTAAAATAAATAAATATGCTCACCTGATCCTCAGTTCTGCAGCAGTGGCCGCTCCCCTCTCTTCCCCTCTGCTCTGGCGTTGGAATGTCCCACCGTGTCCGTATCTAATGCAGATGAATCATACATGATGATGTCACAGGTCCTTAGACCATCGGAGCCATGGAGAGAACAAGCTGCGGGGACCGGTCTAGCAGCTAAGTGGCACAAGGATCTGTATTTTATCCCCTAGACCAAAAAGAGCAGTTAACTCTTGCAGTGCGGGGGTAGCCCCACGGCAAAGGTTTATTTTTACATTTACTGGAGTTCCTCTTTAAACATAAGAGAAGCAATGCAGAGTGGCCAGAAGGCAGATCAAGAGGCAGGTCATCAGGGGCTGACGCCCTGAACCCAGCTCCCAATGACTCAATGGAATAAGATGGCGGTATGGGACCCAGCCTGTGTCTCCCAGCAGGCGGTATGGGACCCAGCCTGTGTCTCCCAGCAGGACAACGCTGGATTGGCTGAGTGGGTGGGTATGTTTTTCAAGAGAACCCTCCCTGGCACTAAGCTCTGCCCCTGTCATTCAAATGGCAAATTGTAAGGCCTCTACTGTCCACTGAGGTTGTTGCATTTGACAGTGTGTAGGTAAACCCTAACAATGGAATTGTCTTATTTACTCCTTTTTGGTCTGTTTAATACAGGGGTAGCCAAACTCCGGCCCTCCAGCTGTGGTGAAACTACAAATCCCATGATGCACCTTTCTCCGGGAGTCATGTCTGTGGCTGGGAATCTTGCAATGCCTCATGGGATTTGTAGTTCCACCACAGCTGGAGGGCCGGAGTTTGGCTACCCCTGGTTTAAGATATAATTGAAAGCATTTTGTTGTATCTGTTCAATTAGTGCAAAAAGGGGGGATTTAGTAGTTTAACAACCAGCAACTAGAAAGGGCAAACACCAAGTCTTGCAATTTCAGTCCATAAAAAAGCATGTGGTGTCAATTTGTAAGGGAAAATTTGAAGCTAAGTGCATTTCTTGCAGATAAACAGGTATTTATCCGTCCTTGTGGGGTCTTAAAAGGGATAATACATGGGAAATGCATATGTATTGCAGAGATATGCTGCATCATTTTTTTACATTTTGACCTTACATACACTTTAACAGATATGGGGTGGGATTTACAACAAGTGATAGTCTAAGGTGGAACAAAACTCATCCATCCTCGCTTCCTCACTAGCAACATCTTTAGCCAATCTTTTTACAGGTTTGGGCTCTTTGGCCATCTTGCCATCTCATTCCAGCTCTGAGGTGTGTCAAGAATGAAACTATAAGCTGCTTATGTGCAGCTCAGTGTACATGCTAAAGGAGATTGTAAACAGGCAGGTATGTTTGTTTTATTGCATAGAATGTCTCTTCGGGAATAGAAAAAAATGCAATAGAGCCTGCCTTCTAGTCATTTTTTCAAGTTCTCGCTTAAAGATTTCTGAGTAACATAAATAGATAGGCTCTCTTGGTAAGTGTATTTGGTTTTCCTTAAATATCCCTAATCTGAGCTCACATTTGTGTTACTAGCTATAACACTGTGATAAATGAGATATAAACTACAGCAGCTATTGAGGTTCTCCCCACAGGCAAGGTACACGAGTGACTGGGGCATCTAACAGATCAGTTCCTTGGAGTGGCCAGTCCCCCAGCCCTAACAGCTGTTACGTGGGAGGGTGGGAAGTGGGTCAATTGCTCCCTCATACTAGGAGGTACCAGGTATTTGTTGTTACTTACGAAGACCATACTGGGCTTACATGGGCAAAGCACAGGTTTGCTTTAAGGGCTTTGCTGCATTTGGCTGATTGGAATGGTGTACTGTACATATATGTTTGTGATGTTAATCAAAGTGCTGGATTGAGTTTACAAGGGCAGTAAATCTATCTGCTCTTCTTTTCCCCAGTAAGCTGTGTAGCTTGGGGAAAATCAATGAGCGGATATCAGATGTCCTTGCCCTTTGCATTGCAACAAGGACATTACAAGGAAGTTTTTTTTCTTAACTCTATATGGGCGAATACCTGTGTGATAATATTTGTGGGTGCAGCACAAAGTAAAGCAGACCATGTGTGTATTGAACCATTCAAGAACTAGATTTTGATGTGTATATATATATATGTATAGATATATCTCAACAATAACAACTAATAAATCTTCTATTTATTTCATGACTATGGCATGTAGACCTTCATCTCTTTCAGTTCTTCTATTTTTTTTAATTAATTACTTATGTAGGGCCGCCATAATTCCAAAGACACAGTGTACTTTAGCCATTTCTATGTAGCAGCAATCTTTTTACTCCTGCTCCCACCAGTTCTACATGATTGTGGTAGCCACTCGTACGGCTTTCAGGTTTTTTTTAAAATTTGTGAACCATTTAAAAGTCATAGAAAAACATGCAATAAAAAGGTTAGAAACTAGCTATCCGTTACAAGCTTTCAACTAGTGACATCTACAGATAAAAGTTATATAGACAAAGTGTATGTAACGGAAAACATTTTTACATAGTGAGTAGGTAAGGAAGGATTAAATACTCTGCCAGGTTTGAACAGATTTACCCCCTCTATTCGTCCCGGTGGCCATTGTCACCAACATAGCAAGTCAGGGGATAGCCTAAATGTAATACATTTTAGAGTTGTTATGAGAGCAAAAAGTAAGAAGACATTTTCCAAGAGGCAAATGTTCTGGTGACCACTGTCCAAGGTGGGAAGTCCAGTTATTTTGGGGAGAGTTTGTCTCACTTCCTGTTGAAGACAGGAAGTGAAGGTGAATCTTCCCAACAGAACACTTTGATTCCTATGTCCATGGGGGCAAATTTGATCACGATCCAAACAGTACATGAGCCCTCAACTTCTGTTCAAGTTAAAATGAAGCCCTACTGCCTCTTGGTGCAAAGCCATAGCCCTTGTCATTCAAATATGAAATCTCTGAGTCTATACTAGCCAATAAAGTCCTGCCATTTGACCATTGATTAAGGGCTGTTTCGGGTGTTTTTCATTGCGTTTTAGCGCTGAAAAGCAATTAAAAACCGCCCAAAACCACACAGTTCCATAAAAGCAGTATGGAAACCACGCTGATCAGCGCGGCAAAAAAGGGTCCGGGAGCAATTCAGGCGGGAAGCGGTTCGGATTGCGAGGAGCCGTGGGGTCTCATGAACAGTCCCCATAGCAATGTATGGGATCGTTCATGTTGGCGGAGCCACGTGGCCAAATCCGTGCGGCTGAACCGTACTGGTGTGAATTTGGCCACGCGGCGGTTTTGGGCAGTTTTTAATTGCGTTTCAGCGCTAAAACGCAATGTAAAACACCCAAAACAGCCCTTTTAAAATCCGTGTGAAAACTGCGCTGATCCGCAACCGCCCTGGTGTGAATGGGGCCTTAAGACTCATCTCTTCAGGGAAGCCTATCCCACCTCAACCTAACCACTGAACAATCACTTTCTCAAACAATCATCCCCGCACAGCTACCTCCTCATGTATCACTTGCCCCTCCCTTTTAGATTGTAAGCCCTCACGGGCAGGGCCCTCCTTACCATCTTGTCTTAAATTGTATTGTGACTGTAATGTCTTCCTTATATTGTAAAGCGCTGTGCAAACTATTGGCGCTATATAAATCCTGTATAATAATAATAATAATAATTCTGTTTACTGAAGTCAGGTGAATTAAATATAGATTCTGTTTGGTTGTGAGGGGAGAGTAAATATATATTAACGTGTGAAAGAAAAAATATAAGTTGCAGCAAACTTAGACAAGAAGAACATTATAATGCCAGATATACATACTAATTAAAATACGATGGAAGAGGACTTCCACTGGTCATTATTTGATTGTAAAATTGAAACGGTTTCAGAAAAACAACATCAATTTTTCCTTTTAGAAAGAACACCATTTATAGGATTGTTCTAGACACAGGAAGGAACCAGAAACAAATTCTTAGCATTGGAAAGTTGAAGCATAAGTTAAAAATGTGTATATGTAGAAGTTGCTTTTCTACAGGACAGTCTGTGAAAATGAAGAGTAATTCCAAAGATATAGGAAGCTGAGTTTTATGTAAGTCCTCAAATTTGCCTGTAGGAGTCAAGTTAACCCTAACTTGACTTCCAAGACCCAGCACTGGAAATTAGGCACAGTTTGTAACTAGTGCTGAACAGTGGCGTAACCAGAGTTCTGGGTGCCCGGGGCAGAATTTTTTTTTCACCCCCCCATTATATAAACAACCACTGGAACTGTACCCTGCACCTCCACCACACACACACATGTTTTTATTTTAATTTTTCAAATTTTAATATTTTATTTTTTTAGAAACTTTTTCATTTTTTTAAATTAATTTCTATTTATTAATTAATTTTTTATTAAATATTTTTATTTTTTACTTTACTTTTAGGGGCTTCGGGGAAATATTGGGGGTCTAAACAGACCCCTGATATTTCCCTTTAAAAATAGAAAAAGAGATTGAGGACACAGAGTCCTCAATCTCTTTTTCTGTGTCCCCTGTTATCAATGAACAGGAATCCTTTATGAGTGTTCCTGTTCATTGATAACATGGTATGTTTACTATAACTACAATTATGAATGAACAGGAGGAGATGTAGATCACTCCCATTCATTCATAATTGAGGATATAGTATACATACCAGGTCCTCAATTATGTACAAACACTCAGCGATCACTGATCACTGAGTGCTTGTACCCGTTCTCCTCTCTGACACACACTGTCATAGGAGGCTGCAAGAGGAGAGCCCAGCCTCCTGTGACAGCGCTGGCTGTCTCCGCCCCCACACCGCTCTGCTGCACTGTGATAGGCGGCCGAGCGGTGTGGGAGGAAAGACACCGGCCGCTCACAGCGCTCGTCCCGCAGCGCTCGGCCGGCTGTCATTTTCTCTCTGATTCCTTTCATCCCTGCTGGGCACTGCTCTGTGTCCCAGCGGGGATGAAAGGAATCACGGCCGCGCCGACAAAACGGCAGGAAAATGTCACTTTCGGCATTTAGCCGAAAGTGCCATTTTCGGCCGGCGCCCCTGCTGCCCCCCCAGTTGTTACGCCACTGGTGGTGAACAAATCAGTTTCCCCTGACTATGTACTCACCCGGGGAGAACAGGTTTATTCTATGAGTGGTAAAGGGGCCCTTAAGACCCCTTTTCAGGTTTGGCTCTTGGTGTCATCAGCTCATGAAGCAATATTTGCTTGCTTGACCGTCACAGGTTACAGGTAATCTCTATGCTCTAATCTTCTGCTGTGAGATATGAGCTTCCTGAGCTCTAAACACATAACTAGCACTCTAGCATTAACGCTCTCAATTAGGGTTGCCACCCGCCTGGTTTTCACCCGGACAGTCCAGTTTTGGAGTCTTGTGTCCGGGTATCCAGCCAGCAGGCACCCGGACATAAGACACTCCGTGCCGACACTGGCACTTTACATTTTCTAACAGATGCGGCTGCTGAGGTTTTCGGCTACCGCCATTTCGGGCAACCGCATTAGCCTGAAACTGGATCTTCCTCTGAGCTGCGGGCACCCTGTGCCTGTAAGTGAGTCGGGAATGTTTTTTTCTCGTTTGCCCTTGCAGCGGTAGAGCTGACAAGGGAAACCGCCGCCGCTGCTGTTCTGTTCTGGTGATGGGCATAACATGTTATATTTCCCTAAACCCGCTGTTCTGGTGATGGCCATAACATGTTATATTTCCCATCAATCTCTGGCCTGGTGACAATGGTCAGCTGGACAAATAGAGAGTCAGTCCTCCCAGCAGAGACACAAACAGCTATAAAACTTTGCAATGGTTCATTGGAATGCTTTTTGGTTCCTTTCGGCTCTTCTACTCATAACCTGCCTGGTTATGTTTTCTCAGAACTTTGCACACTTTGGGTCAATTCACGAAACGTTATCTCATGAGATAAAATGGTCACGTGACCTTTTTTTAGTGAAATATCGCATGATATAAAAAGGTCAATTGAATAAAAATATGTGAGATAAATAAAGCAAAAACTAAAAAATATTAACACGGTTATTCACAAAACGGTGAAGAGTTTGGAGAAGACAGGAGAAGTGAACAATCTAGGACAGTGGTTCTCAACCTGTAAATCTCAAGACCCACATTTGTCGTCGGTCATTAAGTCGCGACCCACGTTGCACTGCAGTGGAACACACGGTAGTGTGGGCTGCTGTGCTGTGATGGAGCTCCATCCATATGTGCATTGCTTATACAGTTCCCATGCGCACCCTGTAGCGGTGCTGGGAGCCAGAATGTGATGTCACTCCAGTCCAGGCACCGCTACAGGACATGCAAGGGAGCTATAAGCAATGCATGTATGGATGGAGGTCCCTGGCAGCCCCACCTCAAGCTGACACTCAGTGCCAGGCAGCATATTCTGAATGGCTGCTCAGTGCGAGAACTGATATTGCTGCACTAAAAGGAGGCTGAGAAGCCTCTCGCCAAGAAAAGTGGAAGGCATGCGGCGACCCACTGAACACGGGGTCGCGACCCACTTTTGGGTCACGACCCACCAGTTGAGAACCAAGGATCTAGGACAACATAGCTGAACTGGAAAGTGAGCTGAATTGGAGAATTGTTCCAAATCAGCTTTGTTGGCCTAGATTGTTCACTTCTCCTGCCTTCTCCAAACCCTTCCCCCTTTTGTGAATAACCCTGTAAATAAATATCACATGAAATAGGTTAAAGTTAATTCACACAAAAAAAAGTGGTGTCATTTCACTAAGGGTGCCCACACACCTTACGATAATCGTACGATAATCGCGGGAAATCCCGCGATCGTACGATTATCGTAAGGTGTGTGGAAGACGTGTGACCTCTACTACTGTAAGGTCGCACGACTTTAAACTTACGGACATGTTCGAAAACCCGCCGAGCATCGTACGATGTTCGGCGGGTTTGTGGCATGTCCGTACGATAACAGCCGTACGGGCCGGTGTGCGCAAGCGCACACTGCCCGTTCGGCATTGCGGTCATTGGAAGCCCGCCCCTCAGGGGGCGTGGCTTGCGATCATCGCAAGTACGATCTGCCTATGTAACATAGGCAGATCGTACGTTTTTTTAAGTACCTTACAACCATCGCAAGACAAAAGTCTTGCGATGGTTGTAAGGTGTGTGCCCAGCCTAAGAGTTAAACACCGCTTGAAGTTTTGAGGTAAAATAACTCATGTGTTATTCATCTCTTGAGAATACAATACACCAAAATGTATGAGTTTTTTTTAACCAAATTAGATATTTCTTTAACCTATGCCGTCCGCCCGTTAAGAAAAAACGGACGGACGGCTGACTCTTATCTGCGGGTTGCCGTCGCCAGACGGCATTTTTTTCCTGCTCGCGCACGCCCCCTAC
>NW_017306746.1:869544-887805 GCF_000935625.1 Nanorana parkeri
CACCAAAAGAAAGCTCTATGTGTCCCCAAAAAAGGGTATAAAATTCATTTCAGTACAGCGCTGCATGACGGAATAAATGTCAGTCAAAGTACCGCAGCGCTGAATACTGAAAAATGGCCTGGATGGGAAGGGGGTTTAACACCGCGGATGTCAACTGGTTAAAACATGCGGTATTTATCTCATATTTTTTTTTTAATATGGTGGTTTCCAGTGAAAAAAGGCACATAGGGGCAGTCATTTGCAACTCATCAGTTATTTTACCTCAAATTTTACCTTTCATTAAGTATTTAGCTTAATGCATTGAGCCCACTGATACTTATTATTGTATATTGTATTATTGTATATATACATTATTATTATTGTATATTGTATACATTAGGTATGAGCGTCCAATAGTTCTGCAGTACAACATTGTCACCTTTAGAAGGCGCCCAAACCGAGGAAACCGGCCATCGTTCGGCGCTAAATTCACAGTCGACGTCACAAGCCTCCCATTGGCGAGGCGTGGTCACACCGGGAAGGTGACGTAAGCAGAGCTAGATATCATCCAGGCGAGGACCGCGAGCGTTACATTCCGGAAGAGGCACCGGCAGGAGACATGGTGAGGAGGGGCACGGAGCAGGCAAGGGGGGGTGCAGTGTGGGTGGCTTTAGCCGTGTGATAAAACCCTCTGCGGGCATTAGACGTTCCTGAACGTAGGATGGTTATAGCAAGACTTATAAAGGGTGTGGCCGGGTGTTCTTAACCTCAGGCAAGGTTCCATACAGAAGCTAAGGCCTCCATTATAAAGCTGTGTGCTATAAAATACCTCTGTGTTGCACTCTAACAGTAGACATAGTCTTTGTGTTAATCTGCTGTTGTCATCTGTCAGAGCAAGGTCTGATTTGTTGCTGTGGAGTAACACAGACAGTTATTATTGCAGACTCGGAGCTAGGTGATGTCTCCCACACCCCCACCAATGATGTTCAGCTGTCATGGAACTGTAAGAGCGGCCGCTCTTACAGTTCCATGACGACTGTTTAGTATGGATGGTGGAATCTATGGATGGTGGAATCTAAGTGTGTATGTATGGCTTGTAAGCCCACCAGATAACACTGACTTGTAGGGCCCCAGGAGCAAAGGTGCCCTTGCTTTCTTCCCTCTATTGTAGAGCTGCACCTTTTATACAGGTTGTGGGGGCCCATTCACAACACATTAATTTGGTTGCAGTAAAAGAGATCTTGCTTGCAGCATCTGATTCTTTTTCATTGACTTGTTCAGTGGTACACCTAAACCACACAGGTGTGAGCTCTCCCATGTACATTCCTATGTGCAGTGACAGGATGACACCTGGGGAATAATGTAGACGGCAACCATATTTTTTTTATATCTATGCTGTATTGTTCTATTCCATTTCCTGTCTGATCTGTCTTTGCTTTCCCCCTCCCAGGGTGACTTGACAGAAGATCAGCTCATTGGTGAGTTACTGTTCTGTTCTCTGATGCTGGTACATAAAACATGTAATTCAATAATGTATAGAGCCACAACTTTATTTTATTGTTTGTAAAGAGTCAGGAAGGGGTTAAAAAAACCCTGCTGTCAGTGGGGGGGTTTTTTTTTTTTATTCTGCTGCTTTCCATTACTTCCTATCATGTAGTCACAACAGGAAGTGAAAATAAATATCTTTAAAGAGAGGGAAATCCTTGATTAGACAGTTGCCACAGCAGCAAGTGTCCCCGTTGGAAGATTTTCTCTCTATCGCTGGTCTGGTGACAACAATTTTAGCTTTTCCCTCGCTTTCAGTCATGACAATGGTCACCAGGACAATTTAGAGAGAGAGAGCATCTCCAGTGGGGACATGGATATCGATTTTAAAAACCTGGTCGAAGTTGCTAACCCTTTCCTTCTCAATCCCAAAACAAGTTTTGGCTTTAGTTGACTAAAAAATGTTGGCGATCGTTGTGTAAACTTGCTTAAATGTTATCTTTTAGGCTTCCTAAGAGTTCACTGACCTACGACCTCCTTTCCTTACACTTTTCAGTTTTCATTCCTCTCTTTTTCTTGCCTGGTGTCTGATCAGGTAGACGGTAAGTGATTACAGCGTGCTCTGATACCTTTTTTTTTTTTTTTCTTTGTATTTTTTCCTTCTATATACTAATATAACTCCTAATTCCTTAACTCTGCATCCTTTTACTTTACACCCTAAAAAGTCTCATTTTAAACTCTCGTCTTGTACTGTTCTCTTCATGTTAACTAGGTTGGAGTATCGGCACGTTGCTTGACTTCTACTGAAAGCCCCTAAAGTTACCCTTAAGCTGGCCGGCTGAATGAAGAAAATATAACCGATTCCTCCATCAATGCTTACAAGTGTTGATTGAGGAATCTCCCGCTGTCTTCATTGTATCTTCTGTCAGAAAACCTGAACAGAGCCTGCAGCTAATTGGCTGTCTGCTCTGCTTTGTTTGTTCAAAGATTTTCCCACCAGCTCTTAGCTGATTGAGGGATGATGGCTGAAAGGGTGCTGATAGCGGCACACATTGTACAAATTTTGCATAGTGTATGGCCAGCTTCAGGCTTTGTCTAGCTGCGACTGTGGAACCAGCGCATGACAAGTCTTCCAAAGAAATTCAAACTCCACTCCACATGCATGTCGGCAAAGAGCAACCGCTGATGCGTTGGCGGTTGTGCTTTGCAGAGATGCATGTGGAGTTTGAATTTCTTTGGAAGATTGTCGTGTCCTGGTTCCACAGTTTCGTAGCTAGACAAGGCCTGAAGCTGGCCATACACTATGCAAAATTTGGCCATACACTATGCAATCCACACTCAGTGCACGGATGAGGGTCATCCGTGCACACAGTGTGGATTGCGGGGAGTCATGATAGGGGTGAGCTGTGTGTTTCGTGTTTTCAGTCTTCTTGTTTAGCTAAGGCCTGGTTCACCCCATGCAGAATGACAACGCATAGCACATAATGTGTGTGCGCTGTGTTGTTATAATTTATTGAAGTGCTTTTATGTCAATTCTATTGTTTCAGGCATCTTTTAACGCAACGATTTTGCATTGGTGTGAACAGGGCTTATTGCATTGTTTTTGCGTTGGGCAATGCAGCCCAATGGGGCTGGTGTGAACAAACCCTCAATATTGTATACCTGTAGGATCTGTCAGTGTGTGTTGGTCAATATTGAGTGAGCTGATGTCTACAACTTGTTTTGTTTCTTGTTGTGCATACATTGCAAGCACAGATCTATGCACAGTCACTAATCTATAAGATGTTATTACATGTGTTTGATGTGCAGCCTTATAAGGCGGTTGTGTTGTGGGTCTGTTCTGGTATTGCATGCAACTTTTAGCATTGCTCTGTGACACATGCCCCCCCTCCCTCGCAGTGATGAAATGGCCGTCGTCTGACTTCTCTCCGGATACCTTATATGGTAACAAAGCCTCATTCTGGCCTTTCTGGTGCTGTGCAGCGAGGAGCGAGGCGTTCCTGCAATAGACACTTCCCTACATTCCTAGCTGGGAAATGCCTGCAGGTTTCTCGGTGTCCCTCCTCCTCGTCCCGCCTAGATTTACCTTTATGTCTAGGCAGTTTTGTAGTCTGTGTTTCAGTGGCAGCTTAGACAGGGTGTGAGCATGAACAGGCAAAGCACTGCAAGGCTGAATAAGCTGCCCAGGCAGGCAGGGTGCAGTGCGAGATGATTACAGCTCCCCTCCCTGGAATTTGTCAGGAGGGGCCGCTCAGGGAGTGCTACAGGAAGGAAGTGGCACACTAATAAGTGACAGGCTGTCTGCATGTAGCCTACGATTTGTGCCTGTGTAGTGGAGGAATGCATGCCACTGCTTCTGTAACCATACAGTCTTCTACTAATTCTTAGCCCAGCTATTATTATTCTTATTTTTTTTTCTTATATTTTTCCCTAAGGCCTGGTTCACACCTAGGCGAATTGCATATGCGCGTCTGTCACGTGTTTTTTTTTTTTTTTTACCGCGATGCGCGGTAAAAAAATTGCGCGACAAACGCGCGTTTCCGAGGGCTACTTGGGCTGTATCCCAATTGAAACGCGCAACAAAAACGGCCCAAAGTAGTACATGTACCTTTTTCAGGCGTGGGCCGTTTTGTAGCGCGTTAGGGACGGGCTGAAATACGGCAAGGTGTGAACCAGACCCATTGAATACAATGGGATTTAGATGTTTGAGCGTTTTGTAGAGCGTTCGTCGAGCGTCAGGTGTGAACGAGGTGTAAATGCATTATTTTGTATTTAAAACACTGAACTGCAGTTTCCAATAATTTGACCAATCTTCCAGCAATTCCAGATATCTGTATCGGGAATATCAATCCTATTGCACACCTTTTTGTGTTGTGTCCTCAGCAAAAAGACCTTGCCCACCAAACCTTCATTTTATATCGCTTACAAACGACATGGTACAGAACCTAGTAGAGAGCCTTGTTATACACCACTAGTGACCGCTCTCTGTTCTGAATTGGTCCTTCATTGTGAGGACATCCTGCCCACAGACCGGAGTGTCAGAGAGAAGAGGTAGAAACGCTGACTGCTGGGGGAGTGAAGGATAAATGAGTAAAAGTGCTTTGTACTAGTACCCTAGGAAAAAGCGGGGCTTTAAAGTGACGCTAAACTCTGGCATTAAAGAAGAATTAAACTCTTCTTTGTTTTTGGATATATCTACTGCTAACCAGCTGCAGTGTGCAGAAAACCCAGCACTTGTCAGAGACCAATTCAGTCACTCTTCCAAACGGTCCAAAATAAAGTTATTTAACTCCAGCTGTGATACAAGAAAAATGCAGCGCAGTATGTTAAAATCACATCAGTGCCCATGCATTTAATGCAGTCAACACAACACACATGGTATGAATCCATCCTGATGCTGCAACATCTAACAGGAACTGAACAAATCTTTGTGGACAGGCTCACTGTTTTTATTTTGAGTGGGTTGTTGGTTCAGTTCAAGGAACACTCAGCACTTCCTCCCCCTTACACTGTGGTTGTGTTATTGTGAACAAGAAATAAGGTGCCTTGCCAAAGTAGCTCCTCAAGACTGTCGTTTTCATCCACCTTCCAAGTTCATGTCACATACAGGGCCTAAAGAAGAGGGAGGTTAGCCTAGTCCATCTTAAACATATTTGCATGCTTGCTAATGTGTGCAAAGTTTCCAGTAAGCTTCTTCATATAGCTGTTCTAGTTCAGGCGACAAGTGAACTGCTGGTTATTGGTAAGATTGCTGTAAGTGCCAAAATCTGCCTTGGGTATAACATTTGATTTAGGCAGAAATGGAATCCACCTCCGAGTCCAGACACAGACCTCTAAGCAGCATATATATATTTTTTTACCTGAACTGTTGAGCTGACTTGTCGTGTATAGACATCAGGATGCTGAGGGACATTCCAGTGGAGGAGACAGGCTTCAGTGACCGGAGAAGCAGGGAATTTACTTGAAATGAGCTGCAAAATGAATCTAGCGGCATTTCAGTTGCCTAATACTGCCATTACAGTTTGTGAAGGCCACTTTAAGTTCCAATAGCTTAAAGGCCCATTCACAGATATGGGTTACAGCATTGTGCGGGGAAAATGAGCATTTTACTGCATGGTAACGTAGACTTAATGGCTAAAGCAACTGTTGGCACTTTAAAAGGGAACTATAGCCAAACCATTTTTTGGGGCTTTTCCTCTTTTAGGTCAAGGAGGACATTTTACTAATGTCCTTCTGTGACTCAAACTCTGCATATAGTGGGGCTACTGCCCACTATATACTGACCGCACAGAGCCGCGCAGCAGCTGGGAAAGGTCCCAACAATGTTGTTGGGATCCACCCCGCTGCCTGACAGCTGCCTCTGCCTCTCTAGAGCCTGCTGTGCCCGCCCCCTCCCCGGGGGGGGGGGGGGGGGGGGGGGAGAAGAAGTCATGAGCTGAGTGATCAGCAGTTTGTGATCGCTCAGTTCCCAAGTAGTAGAGCCGGCGTGTGACAACTGCAGTGTCACACTTCGGCTCAAACTAATGGGGAGAAAACATTTTACTGTAGCATTGGTAGAACAGTGAAACCACCCTTGTCCACAGAAGCCTTGCAACGCATACAATGGCCCTTTCTGAGTGGGCAAACTGTTTCCCCTAATAAACCCCACCCTACCCCCCAAAAATCCCAGGCCAGTACCTGTATTACCAGAGAGCAAGGTGGTAACAAACTCTTGAAGAACTAATGACAGGAAAAGGGAAACGGTTTACCTTGGGATGCATTCCATTGTGGGGATCTTGGGTTTGTCATCTTTTAACATCAGCAGAACCTTGGGGACAATAACTGCTATGAAGACCACTGGAATTTAGTTTGGACTAGAAAGCCTCCCCAACTGGGATAATTGGACTAGAAAGCCTCCCCAACTGGGATAATTGGACTAGAAAGCCTCTCCACCGGGATAATTGTTAAATTGTGGTCTGTGGTCTATGTCCCTGTTGAAACATTGAGCACCTAATATGGTAACCAGTTGTGGGAAGAAATTTCCTCTCCAAACCTTATCTGACTGACCCTCGGATGTCTAGCAGTTATAGGATGACATATGGATGACATTTAAGACTTTTCTGCAAGTAGAGTAACACAATCAGGTAATAGGAAGGCTTGTACTGTGCAATTCAGAACTATCTGCCTAGAATTCAACATGCATACATTTCAGACAAATAATGCCTCTGTCTGTCTGCACATTTTGAAATGACATCTGCTTTGACAAATTCCCTCTTGATGTAATAAACATTGCTTAGAAAGAGTAATGTAAATTTCTTCTTCCAGATTACAAAGATGCTTTTAACCTCTTCGATAAGACTGGAGATGGTAAAATCTTCTATTTCCAGTGTGGAGATGTCCTGCGAGCTTTGGGGCAAAACCCAACGAATGCCGAAGTCATGAAAGTTTTGGGAAACCCAAAGAGTGATGGTGAGTTATCTCTCTAGTAGAAACTGTTTTACAATGGTCTTCCCTATGTTGGATGAGATAGGACAGGAAATGCTAGTGATGTAGGGGTCAGCAGAAAGGACCACAGTGCATGGTGATAGATGCTGCCATCAGATGCTCCGGAAGTGTTGATTGCAAAGATTCTTCTTGGGGCAGTAGTATTTGCAAAGATCTGAGAAACGGGTGGCATGACAGGGGAGTAAAAAAAAAAGTGTGGTTTTCATCACTGTAGAAGGAGTGCAGGGTAACCATTTACTTGGTAAAGACCTATGGGCAGCACAGTGGTATAGCGGTTAGCGCTTCTGTCTTGCAGCACTGGGGGTCCCTGGTTTTTGAATCCCGGCCAGGACACTATCTGCAAGGAGTTTGCATGTTCTCCCTCTGCTTGTGTAGGTTTCCTCCCACACTCCAAAGACATGCTGGAAAGTTAATTGGCCCTCGTATGTATGCAGGGACCTTAGACTGTAAGCTCCTTGAGGACACGGATTGATGTGAATGGGCAACTATGTAAAGGACTGTGTACATTGTCAGCACTATGTAACATGCCAATAATACGTCTTTACTATGTGTAGGTGACGGACACACTTTTCATTCAGCATGGAAACTTCATTCACAAGTAGTGTTCAGTGTGCACGTCATTGGACATTTAACATACAATATGTATGGTGTCTGTTTTTGCTTTATTTTCTGCAACTAAGCATAGTTTCTTTTCACAGAGATGAACAGCAAGATGCTTGACTTTGAGCAGTTCCTTCCTATGTTGCAAACAATCGCTAAAAACAAGGACCAGTGCACAATTGAGGACTTCGTTGAGGGGCTGAAAGTGTTCGACAAGGAAGGCAATGGATGTGTAATGGGGGCAGAACTTCGCCACGTACTAATTACTTTAGGTAACAACTATCTTAGGAACAAAGCCTGTGTTCTGTTGCGCATTCATTTTAGTTTCATATTTGAGCAACTGTGTTGACCAGAACGTGGTCTAGTGGTCCAGTACTGAATTTGTAGGAATCCAATGACTGGTGTCTGTTAAGGGAGGGCTTAATTAGCACATCCTGTTTTATAAAGGATATTTTAACAGACTGAATGGCTGCACATGACATAGTCACTACTCCTTATGGAACTATGTTCAGGGACAGGGCAAAATGGTAATGCAGTATTTTTCTGAAGAGGTCCATATTTTAGCTTTTAAAACCGGAAATGATGGCATAATTTAAAGAAACTGTGCTTGGAAAGACTAACCATCAAAGCACTGCAGCCTACCTAGATTTTCAGCAATTGGCTCAGTCAGAAAAGGCTGATGGAACTGATGGAGTGGGTCTTTCAATGTAGCAGAACTGTTGGTGATGGGATTCCTCCATTAGGTTAGCCTAAAGGTGCCCATACACTGCTCGATTCTCGTATGAGAATCGCGGGAAATCCCGCGATCGTACGAGAATCGAGCAGTGTGAACGAAGACGTGCGACCGTACAGTAGAAAAACGCTAGAAAAACAGCCGAAACTCGTAATGGGGGGGCGGGCTTGCGATGATCGAGAGTACGATCTGCCTGTCCAAGATGGGCAGATCGTACGTTTTTGTTTTTTTTAATCACTTTACAACCATCGCAAGGCTAAGGTCTTGCGATGGTTGTACAGTGTATGGCCACCTTCAGTCTTTTATAAAATAAATCTACACTTAAAGGGCAGAGCACTTAAAGCTGGTAGATGGTAGAAGTACATTAGGTTTCTTGAGACTCCATTGATGACATCCATGCTCCTGAGTTCCTGGGCCTGCCCTCCGGAGGTCATAATGAGGAGAAGACTCATGGTTGATTTTTGTTAATGTGAATATTCATTTTAAAAAGAGGAAATGCATGCGTTTACTGTTTTACCTGCCAAAGTGTTTGTAACTCTTGCACAAGCAATCTGGTGCTGTACACATACTTTCCACACTGCACAGTCCTAAAAGTGACACATGTCGTTTCTAATTAAGCAATTTCTTCCATCTTCTTGGTTAGAAATCCTTTGACAGACAGTGTACATGTGTTTTTATGTGCAAAATGTGTGTTGTGACCCCGTAATATAAATGAGAATATCCCAAGTGTTATCACATCTAATGTATTTGAAAACTCGATGATGGTCTGTAACAAAACGAATTGCAAGAAAAAGAAGCTCGTTTGTGTGTAGGTGCTACGCGAGCTCAGCAATGTCTTCCAGCTCACGCAACACCTACGCACAAACCAGCTTCTCTTCTCTTTTTTTCTTACATGTGTTTTAACATTTTGTCTGGATTTCCACTTTAACTTGCTTTGTGGATGACAAGGCAGGTAGAGACATAGCAGATAAATACAAGTTGTACTCTCTTCTAAAAGAAGTTAGTTTACATTGATGACTGAAATACCATTTGAGGCCGAACTGTTCCCTTAGTGGTTACCTTATGCACTTTATTCTGAAAACCTCTGTTGTGTTTCAGGAGAAAAGATGCAAGAGGATGAGGTGGAAATGCTTCTGTCTGGGCATGAAAATGCTAATGGAGAAATTTGTTATGAAGGTAAGTGCATGCTCTTTTCTATGTAAATGAAATCTGTCTTTTTTTTCTTGCTGATTTAAGAAGGAGCCTTCAATTACTAGGTATGCCTGTAATTCTTTTTACTTTTGTGTTGCTCATCCCATTTCCACTCAAAAGAAACTTTCCTGCCATAATTGTATGTTCAGGGACTATAAATGTTTATTTGGCAATTAACTTCTGTTTCATGTAATCTTTTGTTTATAAAGGGCCACTAAACCTAAAGCAGAAGTTGTTTAATATAAAGAAGCTCATATGACACTTCAGACGTACATTTCAGATTATCTTGGCATTTCCTGACCTACAGACTGCCAGCTACTGCTCTACATATGTAAGAGAGGCTGAGCAGAAGCCACCTTTCTGAATGTTAGGTTTATTGGTCCTTGACTGTGGTAATTTTTTTATTCTAATTCTGTTTGGGGTTTCTCTGATGAATCTTCCTTCCAACAGACTTTATCAGGCACGTCATGTCTAGCTGACCACCCCCCCTGGGTATGCTGGTTCCTCCATCTGGTTTCAGTTTGTTTGTTTTTTACTTTTATCCCTCTTTAAATGTCTTCCATCTCCTGGATGCATTGGCATGTCTCTGCATGCTCTCTGCTCTGCCAGAGCTGCATTGTATTAGTTAGCTCCTTTAACAAAACTAAGCTGTCATGGCGGCACCTTAATAAACTTGGCCAGTGAACTTCCTTTTGCAGAAAAACTACCTGCGACTGTGTGCGATGTGTAATTGCTGTTTGACATTAGTTGTTAACATTTTAGTATTTGCTTAACTTTTGAGGCCAAATAGCCACCCTGGGGTAGAGCCATGGATAAATAAGTTTTGAATAGCTACTTTCACCAAGAACCAAGTCTATGGTGCGGTACCATGTGCATTAGAGGTACTAATTCACATACAACTGTTTTTTTTTTTTTTTCATCATCTGATATTTTGGGAAGTCCAAATGACAGGTCAGAGCAGTAACCTTGCGGCATTAATGTCAATCCATGCACTGATGCAGAATTTTCATAAATATATGTTGCCTTGACACTGGAACACTGATCTTTCAGTGATTAGATTGTTACCTAATTTTTGATTTACACTAAAGATGTAAGAAAATTGAAATGGCCCAACGGTTACCTGTTGAGTAAAACCTCAGTAAGTCCTCAGTTATATTTAGACCCTATGGCAAGATAACACAAGGTATCAAACCTTGTCTGAAACAGAAGTGTGACGTTGGACTGGTGTGTGCAATGTGGTTTCCTCCTGCAGTTCTGAATACTTTTTGCTTTCTTGCTCTTGGCGATCTGTTGATTTGTACTGCTTCTTTTAGTAGATGTAGATGTTTCCAATGCTTCAGCTAAATACTTTTTGCCTTTTCAATACTTGCTGTAGATGACATTGTACTGATCAGTAGTACATAACACATTTTGTGATCTGGGAGAGGGGCTCCTATGGTTGTGGGGATGGGATTGTTTTTGTTTTGTTTTCTAAACAGAAATTGGGTCCAAAAAAAGATTTCTTTCATTTGTTCTTCTGTAGGATTTCAAAAAAAATAAGTCATCTGATGGACGTGTCATTTTTATTGGTTTAATTGGTACTCCTAGAACATGTAAAAGACAAATCTTGTATGTCCGAGTCCATGAAACATATTGTTTGTAAGCCTACTGACATCCATTCATACAAGAGATCTTTCATAAACTGTAGCAAAACACTCAACCATATTAGATTCAAGTCTCATTCTGGACTCTAACAGCAACTCTGAGCTGGAGTATTTGTTACTTTGTTGTACTCGCATACACTATAAAGCTATCGGAAGAAATGCTCACATCTGTCGAGTCCCTGGTGTTAGTAAGTTTGAAAGCACTCTTTGACTACCTGGACCACTGTAGACTACAAGACTTCGACATCAGAATTCACAATTTCATTTGGTTTCATGATTAAGTGTCTAAAAGAACAAATATTCTCAGTGCCCATTGCAGCCAGTCAGTTTTCTTTTGCTTGTTATTTTAGCCTGAAAAGTTGACTGGTTTACGCAACAGACTTAATTTTGATCCGTAAGGGTGTTGATTTGATTGACTCCTCAGCAAAATGTCTAGCATCATTGTTGTGTTCATTTAGGGACTATATTACTTAAGTCAGCCCTGTAGGCCCATCTTCTAATGTGGGAGCCCCTGCCCCTTTTACAAGGAATCGTGTGCTTTGTGGCTCGAGTTTCACAGAAATGTGGTGATTTCATCACCTTTTACGGGGTCCAGTGTCCGTATTGAAATCACTTTGCTATTTCTTGTGTAAACAGAAGAGCACACTTCCCATACCAAGCTTTCTAACACATGAGTAACTTATTTTCTTTTTGTTTTGTTTGCAGAACTGGTCCGGATGGTAATAAATGGCTGAATCTTCTCTGCTTCAGAGCACCAGCATCCAGAAGGGGGCAGTTCTTTGTATTAATGCTCCTGTCTTTTATATTTTATTTTCCTTGGAGGGAAGGTTGAGCTTACTAGTGGTGGGCATTTTGTTTCCTCCATTGGTCTGTCTCAGGAGAGCAGCCGGCTCACCACAGGGGACTCGTTGCTCTTTGAGACAAGAGATCACATCATCATCATCACTGCTCCCACGCGTGAACCACTGCAAAAGGAACCTGGAGTTCAGTAGTTATTGTACCATGCAGATAATAAATTATTTCTATTTTTCCTTCTCGCCAAATAAACTGCATGCCTTTTCCTAAACATACCTGTGACTTTAAGCATTGTGAATTAATACCGGATGAATAATGAATGGTCCCCTTTTGTCCTCTCATTCTGCATATAAACACACTACATCAGGGCTAAAAATTTCCACTCGCCCCCCTCGCAAATGGCGAGTGAAAACTGCGTGGGGGCGAGTGGAAATGAAGCTTTTGAGTCTGGCACTATCGCAGAGGCAGCTGCTCGTCCAGCCATAGATCGGATCTGCAGCTCATCCTCAGAGCGCAGGAGCTGAATAGGGGAAGCGTCCTGGCTGCTTGCACATGCTCAGTGCAAGTTTTCTTTCCCAGAGTGTCAGTGTTCTCTGGGTCTGAAACCCGAGCTTTCTGCTCTAACAAAGTAAACTCTGCAGAAGTTAGAGCAGTGATTTAACCCCTACTGTGCCACAGGATCTATACAGTTTGGACACACAAATGTATTTATTAATATGAGCAAATGTGTTTGTGTAATGCCCTGTGTGTGTGGTGTGTGTTTTGTGCTATGCCCAGTATTGGTCCAGCAAGAGAATGATTAGTTTGTTCCCAGGTACACTCGGTACAAGATGGATAGGATGGAGTGGGGTCAGGCAGGGCAAATGGTGGCAAGTAACTTTTAAGGCCTGGCTAGTAGCTCAGGACCTGAAATTTTGAGTCCTGCACTACATGATGTAGGAGGATTGGTCTTTCCATATATTTGATTTCAATGCACCGCCATGCCCCCTACCGCTCCTAGGAAAATAAACTATATGAAGAACTTGCTCATTGTGACTAGTTACTTTTTTTATTTTTCTAAATAATATGAAACCTAATTTGGTCACTATTGCCAAGTTGTTTTGTGGAGATCCCTTTTCTCCAGTAGTAATATATGGATTTTATGTTGCCATCATTGGTGTACCATTTACTTGGTGAAAGGATCAGTTAGTTACACAAGTGGCCTTACTAAAAAACCTCAATCTCATTTGCAGTTTTATATTTAATCAGTGCTTGCTCATGCTTCTAGTGACTTACTTGGCTCAGTCATACCCAGCTCATACAATTGCAAGATCTATGAAGCATTCACCGAGTTAACACTTGTATGTCCTGCATTAAGAAATTGGAGCTAAAATATTTTCATTGTTTGCACTGATAATCTTTTACGGCAGGGGTGCCCATAACGTCGGTCGTGATCTACCAGTGATCGCGATGTCCTCTTCTCCCTCCCGTGGGGTTTCTCTGGATCCCCCCTGCCCTCCCCATCTGTATGCAGCGGGGATCCGAGAAGAAGTGAAGGAACCGTCGCAGCCGAGGACGGAGCCGCTGTAACAGAACTAAGGCCGAGCGGTGAGGAGAGAGGGAGACGCTCGGTCAGGTTCTGACAGCCGGCGCCTCTTTCTCCCCTCACCGCTCGGCCTTAGTTCTGTTACAGCGGCTCCGTCCTCGGCTGCGACGGTTCCTTCACTTCTTCTCGGATCCCCGCTGCATACAGATGGGGAGGGCAGGGGGGATCCAGAGAAGAAAATGAGACCCCCCCCCCCGTGCGTGGCCGAGCGGCAGAGGATCAGTACATATCAGTGATGTGCAGGACAAACACTGATCACTCCAGTGTTTGTAAATAACTGGGGACACATAGTACTACATGTACCCAGTTATTTACAATGTGTCCCCAGTTATGAATGAACAGGATGAGAATTACATCACTTTCTGTTCATTCATGAGTTTCTCAATGGGGAGAAGCACTCAGTACAGAGGCTCCTCCCCATTCAGAAAACGGATGATCGTAAAATATTTTCTGAATGAATGGGAAGCCTCTTTGCTTTCCATTCATTCAGAACAGAGGCTGCAGAAAGAGATTGTGTCGTCAATTTCTTTTTCTATTTTAAAAGGGAAATATCAGGGGGCTAGACCCCAAATATTTCCCCAAAAGCCCCCCCCCCCAAGGGAAAACAAAAATTGATTTAAAAAATAAATTAAATACAATTAAAAAGAAATAATAAAAAAAAATCCTGGAGGCAGGGCGCTGGGTGACATCACACGCCTGTTGGGGATGGGGGGAGCTGGCTACGGCTATGCTTCCGCGGTGCTCATGCGACTGCCGGCTGAATGTGTCAGACACTGCAGAAGGAAAGGGGCAGGACACCTCTCCCCATGTGCAACGTCGGCCACACGAGCACCACGGGAGGACAGGACGCCGGGGCCTCTAGGACGCACTGGAATGTAAGCCGGCCGACTCCCTGCGTTCATGGGCAGGAGGGGGTGTGGGGTTGTATTGAAGTCAATGGCGCCGCAGCCATGCCCCCCACCCACAGTGCGATCGCCTGCACCCGAAACACAGGCACATTAGTGCCTGCATTCTGGTCCAGTGCAAACTGCAAAAATAGTGCTTTCCTCATTTTTGTGGCTATCCTATAAAAATTATACCATGAGAAGTGTGCATTTAAGCTAACCCAAAGATCGACTAGGCCAGTGTTTCTGAACCCCAGGCAAAAAAAGATGTGGACTTCCCTTTCACATCAGGATCCCCCTTCACATATTCCCCTTCCTTTAGTGAAAATTTGACAACACCTCTGACAAAGCCAGAAGGCGCCCTGGTTAAGAAATGCTGGACTAGAATGGACAAATCCAAGTAATGTGTTCAGGATGTGAAATGGAAGCGGAAACTGACAGCCAACTGGGAATGGAAAGAACCCAAGATAGGCGAACAGAACGATGCATGGGCAACTGGAGTTTTATTTAAAGCCTGTGTCAAGGCAATACAAAACCACACCCCACCACAATACATGCACATTTACCCATGTTTTATCCCTTTTAAAAACACTCAAGTGCTGAAAAATACATGTTGATCTGCCAGAAACGTGCTTGCTTAATTCCTGTGGGCTGTGAGCACAAGTTTTTTTTGTGGAACGCCGTCAGCCCTGTCCAGTGTGTTGTGTCTGCTAAGCTACTCATTCAATTCCACTTGCAAATCTCTGCAGCATGAAGTCTTCTTATTCTGTAGTCAGATCACTTGGAAGGCCACATAGGTTTTTGAAAACATAGGTAGTGTGCAGAGGACACATGACAGCTCTGAATTTCTGACCAGGTCAAAAGGTACTATTCTAAAGTTTTAAACAAGAAGCAAATGATCTCAAGCTCGTTCACACATTTTTAGTTAGGCCTCATTCACACTTTGATTTGGGAAGCCTAAATTTCCTGTTTAGATGCAGCGTCTGTCACCCATTCAAGTTAATGAACGGGTGACAGCAGTCGCATCTGTAATCGGCACTCCTCATCTAATCCTATGTGACACAATTATATGCGGTTTGGAATAGATTACTGTTTCTGGATCTATCGATCGTGCATCCAGTGACAATCATCTATTCCAAACTGCATGTAATCCTATTACATACGATCACATGCAGGCAGCCGCTGTCACCCGGTCATTACCTTAAATGGGTGACAAAGGCCAGAGGAGATTTGGGATTCCTGCGGCAGTGTGAAGAGTGTTAGAACTAAAGGTATTTGCATATATTCTTGGCATTTGCAAAAGATGTGCATTAGAAGTTTTTATACACTGCCACAAACTTGTTGAATCTCTCTTCTGGTATTGACTTAGTCATAACTCATAATTATCCCTTGCAAGGTTGCCTCATTTGGCATTGGTATACCAGGGCTATTTTGTTCCTCAGGGACTTCACTGGAAGTTACTCCAACGTATGCTTAATGTTCTGGATGGCCTTTTAGCAGCCACAGTCCAGGTGTTCAACATGATCACTTGTGGGAATCAGTCTGTTCAACTTTAACATCATCCTTTGCTGTGCCTATGCAGGGCAAAGGAAAATATTCACTTAAAGGGTTTCTAAACCCTCACGTTTTTTTGCATATATCTATGGCTAGCAAGCAGTAGATATATGCAAACAGTTAAAAAAAAAACAAAAAAACAAAACCCCGCTTTAAAAGCATTTTAAACTTACCTGTGTCTTCGCCGCGCGCTCCCGTCCAAAAATGCTTGGGCGGCTGCAAAGCATCTTGGGGCGGGTGCATGCGCAGTTTGGATTTTCGGCCGGGAGACGAGGAGAGACACAAGGTAAGTCTATGGACGCGTGCACCCGCATGCAGACACCGTGGGCCAGGAAGTGCCAGTAAGGACAGAGGAGTCAGCGCTGGATCGGAGACCCGCAGCAGCGCTGGAGAGGAGGCTGGAGAGGAAGATCGGATTAAGAGACATAATTTAAGGTAAGTGCTGACATTTACACTGGGGGGAGGGAAAAAAGTTTTTGACTTTAATGTCACTTTAATTGCTTGGCCACCTTCTGCATATACTCCACTTTATTTGCTCCTCATCACTTCTCGGAGGAAAGCGACATATGGTTCTTACTGGTATAGGATAGCATGTGACTCTACATTCCACCCGTAATGCAACAGTGGTGCCGCAGCATTCACTTGGTTGGACAAAATCACGTGGGGAGCAGAGAACGGTTGTGGACTTTCTCCTCTGCCTGGTACATGGTGATAGCAAAAGGGAAGGTGAGCATACACATCGGAGGATGAACTATTTAAGTCATACTGTATAAGCAAAGCACAGTTTCCCCTTCCTAAATATCCTGGCAGTATGAACTCTGTTTTGGGAAACCTAAGCATGCAACATTAAAATAGAATAAAACCTTAAACAAAAATGCCTATAAAATGTATTTGGTGTTCATAAGCATGGCCAGGGGAGTGTCTACCCCATTTCAGCAGATCCTACTAAAATCGTCTTCTGGCCCACCTCCTTTCCCGAGGTTATTTGATGATTGAATCAGTGAAGATTCTCCCTGCATATTCTTGAGCGCCGCTAAGAGAAATACAAAAGCCAATTAAAACCTTATGTACAACATCTGCTAAACATATGTTTCTGTAAGCCCAGGCAATGGCAGCTCAAAAGGGAAATGTAGCCTCTAAGGCCCTTCTACGACACCAAGGACTGCTGATGCATGAAATATACAGTGAGGGGAATTCATCAAAACTGGAGCATAATACTCTGGAGCAGTTCCCCATGGCAACCAATCAGCTTCTTTCTTCAGTTTGTTCAGTTAAGATTTGAAAATGAAAGGTAGAAGCTGATTGGTTGCCATGCACAGCTGCTCCCGTTTTGATAAATTCCCTTCATAATCTTTATATTTGAATAACTGTTACTATTGATGCAGTAAGGCAAGGAAAGAGGTCAGATTCAGAGTAGCCTCAGGCTTTTGATGAAAAGCAAGACAAGCTGCATGATTTCTTCTTTTAGATTATAAGCATATAATTCATATTACAGAAAGGGATGAGCAGCGGTCTGAGCCTGCTGGGGCTGCTATAGCACCTCAAAGATGGCAGCACTCAGCAGTAGTCTTATTCCCGATTCACACCTTTGTGTTATATGAAGGTTTGGCTCAGTCAAATACCTATTTAGTTTGGCCATTGCTGAACCTCTGAACAGGCAAAATTCGTCAGCTCATCCCTAATAACATGCATAAAATATGTTCAATGCACATATAACCTTATAGGAAGAAAATAAAATGCAGCTTACATTTTCCTCTCATGACAGGTTTCCTTTAAAGTGACCCTTTTGCTATGAAGTCGTCAACTGTCTGCAGAGCCAATAGCTACAGACCTCCAAGCTACGTCTGGCCATCAGATTGGCACAACAACAGTGCGTAGAGAGCTTCATGGAATGGGTTTCCATTGCCGAGCAGCTGCATCCAAGCCTTACATCACCAAGTGCAATGCAAAGCGTCGGATGCAGTGGTGTAAAGCACGCCGCCACTGGACTCTAGAGAAGTGGAGACATTTTCTCTGGAGTGATGAATCACACTTCCCTGTCTGGCAATCTGACGTGTCTGGGTTTGGTGGTTGCCAGGAGAACAGTACTTGCCTGACTGCATTGTGCCAAGTGTAAAGTTTAGTGGAGGGGGGATTATGGTGTGGGGTTGTTTTTCAGGGGTTGGGCTTGGCCCCTTAGTTCCAGTGAAGGAAACTCTTAAGACATCAGCATACCAAGACATTTTGGACAATTTCATGCTCCCAACTTTGTGGGAACAGTTTGGGGATGGCCCCTTCCTGTTCCAACATGACTGCGCACCAGTGCACAAAGCAAGGTCCATAAAGACA
>NW_017306746.1:888528-900020 GCF_000935625.1 Nanorana parkeri
AGGGGTTGGGCTTGGCCCCTTAGTTCCAGTGAAGGAAACTCTTAAGACATCAGCATACCAAGACATTTTGGACAATTTCATGCTCCCAACTTTGTGGGAACAATTTGGGGATGGCCCCTTCCTGTTCCAACATGACTGCGCACCAGTGCACAAAGCAAGGTCCATAAAGACATGGATGAGCGAGTTTGGGGTGGAGGAACTTGACTGGCCTGCACTGAGTCCTGACTTCAACCAAATAGAACACCTTTGAGATGAATCAGAGCAGAGACTGTGAGCCAGGCCTTCTCGTCCAACATCAGTACCTGACCTCACAAATGCGCTTCTGGAAGAATGGTCAAACATTCCCATAGACATACTCCTAAACCTTGTGGACGCCTTCCCAGAAGAGTTGAAGCTGTTATAGCGGCAAAGGGTGGGCCAACTCAATATTGAACCCTACGGACTAAGACTGGGATGCCATTAAAGTTCATGTGCGTGTAAAGGCAGGCGTCACAATACTTTTGGCAATATAGTGTATCTTGAATACCTGCTTCCCCAGCTGCAGTGCACTGGTTCCTCCTACAAGCTCATACATCTTGTTGTAATGTGGGAGCCAGAGGGGAGAACCACTACACATGGCGGAGGGAGCAGGTATTCAACACCCCAGAAGTGTCAGATTCCTGCAGTGACCAGAGAACAGCAGTGTGTCAGAATTTCAACACATGGGCCGCTGGCAGGGTGAACCTTTAGCTTACATAGTAACAGGGTCACTTTACAGTTCAACATCTACCCAAATTCTTCTTTATGTTTTGGAGGAACCACCTGAAAGTGAAAATGTTGAAAGGTGATGCGAGGAATCTGACATTGCACTGTTGCCCTTCTGTTGTCTTGTACCAGTCTTGCCACTCTCCGTTCTGCCCTAACATTGGCTAGTCGCTGACGGCCACATTTCGCACGTTCAGACCCAGATTTTCCGCTGACAGTCCAGTCTTTAAACACTTTAACAACAGCTGCTCTTGAACATGTAACGAATTGTGCTGTTTTGCTGATACTCGCTCCATGGCTCCGAGCGCCAACAATCATCCCACGTTCAGAGGCTGTTAAATCGCGTTGTTTACCCATATCTTCAGAAAAAAAATCACTTCTACTGTCGTGGTAAACAACCTGCTTCCCTATTTATAATGGTCTGGCCCTCTAGCAGCTTCAGCGCGAAATTATAGCTAATTTGCCTACAAACGTCAGGTGGTCATAATAATCTGGCCACTCAGTGTATAGAGCAAGAAGAGGGAGGAAGTGAAGCATAGATGAGTCACTTCACCGACTTATTCAGTTGTGTGTGTAATTTAGGTTTGAGCCACTGAGCTCTCTAAACAACAATTTATTACCATTACAGACCTCTCCCTATGACAATGATCATTGGCTGTCTGTCTTTCTAATACCTTAGCTTCAATGTTTTCTGAGTAACGCACCTGATACAAGTGAAGAAATAAGTAAAGGTGCCCATACACCTGCTGATTATCGTACGATAATCGCAAGTGATCCCTCGACCGTATGATAATCGGCAAGTGTATGGGCAGCGTGCGACCGCTTCTACTGTAAGGTCGTCCAACTTTCCTCTTATGAGCATCCTTGAAAACCCGCCGAAAATCGTAGAATTTCGGCGGGTTGGTGGCGTGGTCGGAAGACGAATGCTGCACGGGCCGGTGTGCGCAAGCCGGTGTACTGCCCGCTCAGCACTGCAATCATCAGAAGCCCTCCCCTTAGCGGGGCGGGCCTGCAATCATCGCAAGTACGATCGACATGTCCAAGATGGGCAGATCGTACAAAATTTTAATGACCTTACAACCATCGCACAACGAAAGTCGTGCGATGGTTGTAAGGTGTATGGACTTTTTTTCTGAATTTTATCTGCTTCATTCTTGTCCCAAGCCTGTAACTCATAAGTACTGATAGCAGGTACAGCGAGGCAAGCAACTAGCATATGTAGACAATTCTCTGCTGGAAGAGAGGTGATCTTAAATAATTTACTAGCATTGAATATTTGATGAGAGATTAGACTGTCAAGGCCATTGTACAAAGTTGTCATTGTCTGTCACCTGTTCTCCGTGAAACTATTCCAAGCTGCCCCCCTCCTCCAGCCCCTGTGAACTATTCCTACACTATAATATAGCAAGAACTTGTTTTGGTAATTGAAGAAGAATTACAAACAGCAAAAGTCAATAAGGGAACTGCTAATAATCTATGTGAGCAATGCCACTGTTTGTTGTTCATGAATGGCTTCTTCACAGGAACACCTTCCAGAACTACACCAACCAAGAACCCTTTCCCTACACACCGTGTGCAGGTAGGCTCTTCTAAAAATCTCAATGTCGTCAAATCCAGTGCAGCCATCTCATATGATTTCCAAGGTGGACTGCAGAAACATTCTGTACTGTCGGCGGGCAAATTAAAATGCTCAGCTTCTCAGGAGTAAAAAAGTTTAGCGGCATAACCTACCAAGAAACATACACATAAACAACTAAAATATTCGGGACTATTTGGATGCACAATGCCCCCAAGTGTTGGCTGTACACATATTGTCCCAGTCTTTCAGCACTTTTTTGTCATATCAATCCTGTCATAAAGAGGTGGTTTAGGTTTTTCATGTATTCCATCTGCTGGCAAGTCAAGCAAACCTGCAAGTCTCACTTGTTTATGCATGGCATGTGGACCTTCTCTTCTACACTTCTTGACTTCAAGGTCTGCATGGTATGTGGACCTTCTCTTTTACACTTCTTCTTGACTTCAAGGTCCGCATGGTATGTGGACCTTCTTTTCTACACTTCTTCTAGACTTCAAGGTCCGCATGGTATGTGGACCTTCTCTTCAACACTTCTTCTTGACTTCAAGGTCCGCATGGTATGTGGACCTTCTTTTCTACACTTCTTCTAGACTTCAAGGTCCGCATGGTATGTGGACCTTCTCTTCTAAACTTCTTCTTGACTTCAAGGTCTGCATGGTATGTGGACCTTCTCTTCTACACTGCTTGACTTCAAGGTTCGCATGGTATATAGACCTTGTTTTCTACACTTCTTCTAGACTTCAAGGTCCGCAAGGTATTTGGACCTTCTCTGCTACACTTCATTCTTCTAGACTGAATAAACAAGCAGGGGCTCTGCAGATACTGTATGTGTAAAAAAAAAAAAAAAGAACTCCCTCAGCTACATCTGGGAAGTGGAGATCACAGCAGATAAACAAGCTCTGAGACATTCTTCATTCCATTCAGCAGATTCCTAATATGGGCAGTGAGAACATGATCTTCCCATCTTCCCCCGGACCTCATCTGCACCATCCTGAGCTCTCCTGTCCTCTTCCTCTATATCTCACTCCAGGATTACTCTCCGTCACACTAACTAAATCTTCACTATATTTAGAAGTCATTTTATTTGTTTGCCCCTTCTCTCGTCATCCAGTTAAGCCGCTGTAGAGAAATGTGTATTATCCAGAGGAACACATAGCTTCTCTTCCATGGAAAGTTGTCAGACATGATTGCTATGGACGGTCTATGTTTTTAACTGCTTGCTGTCCGGAGCAATTTCTTAATTTCTGCATACACATGATAAAATCTGATTTTTTTGGGCTAGTGAACAGCTTAAAACCCCAAAAGAATTATATATTTTCTGAAAGCAGAGCCCTGTAGAATAAAAAAAAAAAATGCTAGTTGCAATTTTATGTCGCATGATATTATTAAACAGAATATAATACCCGATTTTGGGGTAAAATATAAAAAACATGGGGTTGTGCCAGGTAAATGGATACAAAACATGTCATGCCTTAAAATCTTTTTTTTTTTAATATGTAACTTTAATTTGTCGTAGCAAAGAAAATGTGACAGGCAGGACCGGATATACTTTCCCTGCTGTCCCAAGGCCATGTTCCTTAATCCCCCCCTCACTTCATTTTTTTAATTTAATTTTCATTTATCTTGTCATCTTTTCCTTTTTTTATTTTTTATAATTATTATCTTATTTTATTTTGTATTCATAATTATTTTCTTACTTTTTTTAATGTAATAATTTTTTTATCAATTGTTTTACTTAACTTTATTGCTATCACACAGGAGCTAACAAGCCCCTGTGTGATAGCATTTGGAGGTGACAGGTTCTCTTTATTGACCCTGTAACCTCCAATACAGGAAATCTAGCACAGCACTGTGCTATATTTCCTGTGAGAGGGGAAGACTGCTCTCCCCTCTCACTGTTTACACGGAACGGCAGGGTTAGTTCTAACCCTGCCGCTCTGCTCCCCGATCTCCATCCGGAAGACATCGGTGGCCAGCAAGGCGAGATACTCGGCGGCGGGAGGACGGAGCCAGCATGGAGAGAGGTAGGTGCGGGGGCCAAGGGGAGGACGGACAGCTTGCAGTCTTATTACAAGTGATCTTGGCGACATCGTTCTACATTTAGCTCTACTTGTGCAAAGCAGGGCTAAATGTAGAAAACAAATTGCCGCCCGATGACCGAAACTGCATATTCCGGGCGTCGGGAGACTTCAAACCGTTGCCGCCCCTCTGCACTCTGCCACCCCGAGGCCGGGTCTTGGTGGCCTTGTGGGGAATAAGGCCCTGGTGACAGGTTCTCTTTACGGAGTTATCAGGAGTCTTATACCCCCAAAACAATACTTTGTTTTGGGGCGGGAGTGGGTGTGCCAGTGCATTAAAGTCCCGGCGCACGCCCAAACTCGCCGAAAACTCGCCGCAAAATGACATTCCTGCGAGCGAGCGAGCCGTGACGTCACAGCTCACTCCGCCCATTTGACATTCTCAGCTGTCAAATACTACATAGCATTCGGGAACTCCTGAATGCCATTCGGGTCTGCGAGGTGTCATATGAAAAGTATTATGACACCTCGGCTCACAGACCCGAATGGCATTCGGAAACTCACAAATCCTAAAACGAATTGAATTTCGGACCCGAATACCGAAATATGAAATAACGCAAATTCGGAAACAAAACAAAACAATTTTTTTTGCCAGTGCACATGTCTAAATATGGAAAGGGGTCAGGGGACGTACTTTGGTTGGCAGGTACATACACATTGATACTGCACCAACAGTAATGGGATCAAAACCTGAAAGTAGGAGCTAATGGGTGAACAAGTGTGACGGGTTTGCACTAGGGTTGCCACCTGTCCAGGATTCACCAGGACAGTCCAGGTTTTGGATGCTGTGTCCGGGTTTCATGGCAGCAGAAACCTGGATACGAGATGTCAGGCAGAAAGGGGCAACCAAAATTAAGATAGGGGCTACTGGCCCCCCCTACTGAAAATAATCTGAACTGTGATATTTACATATTAATGGGTGACGCTATTAACATATGAACAAGCTGCTACTCATTCTCCCAAAAAAATGTCAGAGCGTTGCTAGAGTGTTTGGATTTCGCTGGAAGAAAAGGTGGCAACCCTAGTTTGCACATATTGATAAATGGACAGAAGGAAGAGAGATATACAAATAGAGGCATTATGATCAGTAAATATAAAATACTGATTAGAGAGAGGGGCAGCAGGACTTAAATCGGAACATAGCGGGACAGTCCCGACAATTGAAGGACTGTTGGGAGATATAGGCACAGTGCTTTAGATGATCTCACGCTGCAGATATTATACAGGATTTATATAGCGCCAACAGTTTGCGCAGCGCTTTACAATATAAGGAAGACATTACAGTTAGAATACAAATCAAGACAAGATGGTAAGGAGGGCCCTGCCCCTGAGGGCTTACAATCTAAAAGATATAGGGCCAGTAGTGATGGGCTTGGGATGCAAATGCTGCTTTTGACATCAGTTTGAGATGCTTCTGAGCATTTGGGATTTCAGGTACATTTGACCTGCAATACATTTCTGGCCTGTATTTGAACTATTTTAAGCTGCTTTTATCTTCCCATAGACTTGTGCAGGGAAAGAAGTAATTGTGACTTGAACAAAGTTCATGCAGTTTTTTGTTTTTTAGCGGACGGTAATACTAGACAATCCTGTCTACTAATCCAATGACCAGAGTGCATAGTGTGTAGATAACACCTATCATTTACATAGTGCAATGTTACAGTGGGGGAAGTCACCGTATGGTTGTCTAATGACTCACTCAAAATAGTTTCCAGCCTCTTCCTGGGCAATAAAACAGGAACTCTAGTCTTTGTGATATTTCTTAGATGTTTATGTGCATGTGATCAACATGTAAAATACCATTATTTTATCAATATGTAGTTTAGAAAAAAAAAGTTTGCATGTTCAAACTGACTAGGTAACCGACTGCCATATTTAGGCCCCTTTCAGAAGGGCAGTCCGATCAGGTCCGTCTGTCAGTTTTTCAGGCAGATCTGATTGGAAGTCCAGTGTTATGTAGGGTATACACGGGTAGATTTTTGCACGAATGCATGAAAAATCCTGATTGATAAAACCACCAGAGGCTTGCCGATTGTCGTTCGAAATTTTGTTTGTTTTTTTTTCTTTCATTTAACATTTGGTTTTGGAATGAATGGAGGTTTTCAAATGAAAACTACATTCATTGTTCGAATTTTGCTTGTTCGAGAAACATTTTCAAACATGTTCCTTAGAATTTTTTTGTCACTGTGGTCAAATGCAATCATCAAAATCACTGCATCAACGATTAGAAAGTCGAATGAACGTTGCGAAATCTATTTAGTTCATTCAAACTTCTAACTGTGTATACCCAGCTTTCGTCTATGGGTAGCCAGATCTAAATGGACATGTGTTCCCCTACATCCAATTACCCGACTCCAGCCAAGTCCAGAAAACCAAACGGAACAGAATTCCAATTTGTCACACCTGATCGTTATGGATTGGGGGGGTGATCTAATGTAAACAGACACATTAGTTTACATCAGATTCCCTATAGTCCTAACGTGGGTCTGGAAAGTTCAGACTTTGGAGGAAAAAAACTGTCTGAACACGGATGTCACAACGGTGACATCTGTTCCTGAACTGCTCCGATCAGCAGGGGATTCGTGCACAGATCCCCTGCTGATCGAAACTGAGAGACACTCATGGTAAAGGGGCCTTGGTCATTCATTACATACATTCAGGCTGCACATCCTGCACAAACCATACCTTGCTGATCCTGTTCTCTCACTGCAAATCAGGCATTTGATGCAATATGTAATGGCTCAGCCAGGGCTGTGTTCTTAAAGTGTACGTAAAGCCAAATTTGTTTCCCCTAGTTTTGCTTTGAGTGGGGTAGGATTAGAACTCCTGGCAGGATTTTCATTCTATCCAGAGCTCCTTTATAGAGATTCACCCTCACTTGTTATTCTGCTGACAACAGTGTCAGCAGACAGGAAGTAAAGGAAAATCTGCAACAGGGACACAAACAGCAATAAAACAATCTGACAGCCTTTCCCTACTTTACTAAAGAAAAGCATTTTTATTTATTTGGAAAGTTCTCCTTACTTTCTATTAAAACCTTGCCGGCATTACAAGAAGTGAGTATAAATCTCTCTAACTGAGCCCCAGATAGCAGTAAAAACATAACAGGGATTCTATTCCCATCTCCACTGTATCCAGAACGAAGAAAAAGTTTTGACTTTACACATACTTTAAAAAGGTTTGGCCCTGTTTTTGCAACAATGAAAAATAAGGGGGTTCAGTTGTGAAGCCAACATTCACTGGAATTGTGATTAAAGGAGAACTATGAGATGAGTGATTTTCACTCACCTCATAGTTCTAGCCGACCTGTGACAATGAGACTGTCACAGGTCGGCTCAGTAGATTGAGAAGTGAGCGAACACATACCGGCGTTCGCTCACTTCTCAATCCTGTCACGGCCCTCTGCCGTGACAGGGGAGGGGCTGGATTCTCCCCTCCCCGCGAGCGCTGACTGGCGGAACGGACGGGGGAGGGGACGGGTACAGCTGGCTCTGCCTCTAGATAGGCAGAGCCAGCTGTCAGTCACGCAGCTGGGCGGATCCAGACATAATTGTCGGGATCCGCTTCAGCTGCAGGGTCGCAGTATACCGTGAGCTGTAGCTTGCGGTATACTGAGCTTAGGGTGACGGGAGGACTCTAGTTTGTGTCCTCCCGTTACCCTAAGGAGAACTATTGGGAAAAGCCCTAACCCCATAGTTCTCCTTTAAGGACAATGGATAGGTTAGTAATGGATTCAGTTCTTTTGTAGCTGCATGGAAGAAATTGAACAACAATTCCTTTATATTGGCAAAGATGGGATGCTCAGCCAGTTACACAACTCCATTAGATAAATCATATAAGGGCTACAAAATAAATTCTGCATATACTAAAAATGATTTGCTGATTGGCAATTTGGGAAAAATGTATACACATTAGTTTTCAATTTGTAGAGAACTTTTGTAGACCACTGAATTTCCTGTATGCTGTACAAACGTAAGAGAAAACCATCATATATCAGCCGTTCATCCAACCCTTCTGTAGCACGAATTTGTATACTGGTTGAAATTGTTTTTTCCTGATGAAGGGAACTCCCTGGGAAGGACATCCTCCACTCTAAATTCCAAGATTAAAAGCAAGGAAGTGAATTGCAATGGTTGAAGCTGCAGGCACAGCACAAGCCTCCTTTTAAGGCTCTGATGTCGGAGAAACACCAAACAGGGGACATAAGAAGACAGACACAAACCCACAGGGAACACACGAACTGCAACAGACTGCTAGACAATCCAGGTGGCAGTTAAACAAGGCCATATATACTCAATGTTTAATTGGCTTACCTAATGACTCCACGCTGCTAACAAAGTCATTTATTGTGGTAAAGTTTCATATAATGATTTGGGTAGGCTGGTTTGGATAGGTAGACCCGAACATATCCTGCTTTAACTGATTTCAAACAGCATTGTAGCCATTGTTCACAATGTACATTGGACTAATACTGCTTCCTACAACATACACTTCCAGGGATCATGGGGTTCCCGACTATGGGTGTGCAAGATGGAATTTCGGGGGGGTGGGGGTGCAATAAAGAGTGGCTTGGTCCATTAGTGATGAGTCATGAGCCAGCTGCCAGTGTGACTTGAGCAGTGGTAGTAGGTGGTTGTGTTATATATATATATATATAGTAGTCTTGTTTATTAAATAACAGAATTAGCATATAGGAAAAGTAACTGATTGTTAAGGTATTGCTTTTAAAACATGATAATGCAACATCTGACATAACCATTGTATATTGTCTTACTCATAAATTCACAATCGTGAGAGTTTAAAGGGTTTCTAAACCCTCCGTTTTTTTGCATATACAGGTGAAACTCGAATAATTAGAATATCGTGCAAAAGTTCATTTATTTCACTAATGCAACTTAAAAGGTGAAACTAATATATGAGATAGACTCATTACATGCAAAGCAAGATAATTCAAGCCGTGATTTGTCATAATTGTGATGATTATGGCTTACAGCTCATGAAAACCCCAAATCCACAATCTCAGAAAATGAGAATATTGTGAAAAGGTGCAATATTCTAGGCTCAAAGTGTCCCACTCTAATCAGCTAATTAAGCCATAACACCTGCAAAGGGTTCCTGAGCCTTTAAATGGTCTCTCAGTCTTGTTCAGTAGGAATCACAATCATGGGAAAGACTGCTGACCTGACAGTTGTGCAGAAAACCATAATTGACACCCTCCATAAGGAGGGAAAGCCTCAAAAGGTCATTGCAAAAGAAGTTGGATGTTCCCAAAGGCTCTGTTCACACCTAGGCGTATCGAATATGCGCGTTTTGTGACGCGCGTTTTGACCGTGATTCGCGGTAAAAAAACGTGCGACAAACACGCGTTTCCAAGGGCTACTTGGCTGTATCCCAATGGAAACACGCAACAAAAACGCAGCAAAGAAGCTCATGTACCTTTTCAGGCGTAGGCCGTTTTGTAGCGCGTTCAGACGGGCTGAAATACGGCAAGGTGTGAACCATACCCATAGAAAACAATGGGATTTTCATGTTTGAGCGTTTTGTAGAGCGTTCGTAGAGCGTTGAACGCGCTACAAAACGTACAGGTGTGAACCAGGCCAAAGTGCTGTATCAAAGCACATTAATAGAAAGTTATGTGGAAGGGAAAAGTGTGGAAGAAAAAGGTGCACAAGCAGCAGGGATTACCGCAGCCTGGAGAGGTTTGTCAGGAAAAGGCCATTCAAAAGTGTTGGGGACTCTCACAAGGAGTGGACTGAGGCTGGAGTCAGTGCATCAAGAGCCACCACACACAGACGGATCCTGGACTTGGGCTTCAAATGTCGTATTCAGAAGAGCTGTAGGCCGCTATTGAAGCATCCTGGTCTTCCATAACACCTCAGCAGTGCCACAAGTTGATAGCTGCCATGCCACGCCGCATTGAGGCAGTAATTGCTGCAAAAGGGGCCCAAACCAAGTACTGAGTACATACAGGTGAAACTCGACTAATTAGACTATCGTGCAAAGTTGATTTATTTCACTAATGCAACTTAAAAGGTGAAACTAATATATGAGAGACTCAAAAACCTGTATGACAAATCACGGCTTGAATTATCTTGCTTTGCATGTAATGAGTCTATCTCGTATATTAGTTTCACCTTTTAAGTTGCATTAGTGAAATAAATGAACTTTTGCACGATATTCTAATTATTCGAGTTTCACCTGTATAAACTGCTGCCAAGCAGTAGATATACTGTATGCAAAACGTATTAAAAAAAAGTTTTAAAGGCGGTTTAAACTCACCGCTGTCTTTCCTGCGCGCTTGCGTCCGAAAATCCAAAACTCCTCGTGTGGCCGCAAAGCATCTTGGGGCGGGCGAATGCGCAGTTTGGATTTTCGGCCGGGAGACGAGGAGAGCCACAAGGTAAGTCTATGGACGCGTGCACCCGCATGCAAACAGGAAGTGCCAGCAAGGACAGAGGAGTCAGCACTGGATCGGAGACCCGCAGCACCGCTGGAGGGACAGATGAAAACGACAGGAAAGAAGGAGATCGGATTAAGAGACATCATTTAACCCCTTCATGACTGAGGCCTTTTTTTCATTTTTTGCACCCAGGTTATAGTCCACATTTTAGGCCTGAAAATGAAAGCCCCAAAGCACAACAAAATACAATTTTTTAAAATTAAATATAAAAGATGAGGTTACAACGAGTAAAACGATACCCAACATGCCCAGGTTACAAATTGCGTGTGACCGTGAAACGGCGAAAAACTGCAGTACCCCAAAAAATCCATAGAAGACGCTTTAAAAGCCCCCACATGCTCTCCACATGCTCTCACTCCGGCGTGCGCGGCGATATCCAACATGTGTAGCGCGTTCGTCGTTTACATACTTAGGCACACCCGACGCGTGTTTACGTGGCGACGCGCGTGCTCACGGGGGCGGGGGACTTTTTAAAAAAAAATATTAGATTTAATTTTAATTTAACCCCTTCGTGACTGACGACGTACAGTGTACGTCGCCAGCATCGGGGCTGTTTAAACAGACTCCCAGCGACTTTTGCCGCCGGGACTCTGTTTAAACTTGTAGAGCCGACTGTCGGCTTTACAACAGAAGC
>NW_017306746.1:900480-903642 GCF_000935625.1 Nanorana parkeri
GATCTTACTGTGAAGAACCCCCTTCGCCCCTTGTGCTGGAATTTTTTTTCCACCAATTTTAGGTGGTGGCCTCTAGTTTTTGTAATGGAGTTAATTTTAAACAGTTTATCGCTAATGTTGCTGCCACCATTGAACATTTTGTACATGGAAATCATATCCCCCCTCAATCTCCTCACCTCCAATGTGAACATGTTTAAATTTAGTAGCCTTGTCTCGTAGCTCTGGTCCTCCATACCCCTAATTAGTTTGGTTGCCCTCCGCTGGACTTTTTCCAACTCAAGGACATCTTTTCTTAGTACTGGTGACCAGAACTGGACCGCGTACTCCAGATGAGGTCGAACCAATGATCTATAAAGTGGCAAAATTATAGACTTGTCCCTGCAATACATCCCCTTTTTAATACAGGACAAGACCCTGCTAGCTTTGTTTACAGCAGCCTGGCACTGCAAACTACCTTTCAGTTTGTGGTCTACAATGACCCCCAAATCCTTCTCCATTTCTGACTTCCCTAGCGGCATACCCATAATTGTATAACCCATTTGTTTATTTTTAATTCCAAAGTGCATTACTTTGCATTTATCGACATTAAACCTCATCTGCCACATTAATGCCCACTCCCCTATTTTATCCAGGTCCTCCTGTAATGTTATAATGTCTAAGTCCGTGTCTATTACCCTCCCAATTTTGGTGTCATCCGCAAACACGGAAATATCGCTGTTAACACCCTAATATCGCTGTTAACACCCTTAATATTGGGCAACATAAAAATTAAAAAAAAAAATTTAAAAAACATAAAAATTTTCAACTACCACCATTTTATTCTATAGTACAGATACCCTCTGAAGATCGCACTTCAATAGCTTATAGCTGGGCTCCAGGAGTCAGTTCTGGGCTCCAGGAGCCCAGAACTGACAGCCCAGGGACCGGAAGTGATGCAATCTGCATCGCTCCCGGTCCCATGGAACCTCCTCCCCAGCTCCCCGTGGACACCAAGGACGCCGGTCCCAGGCCCGTAGGAGGGGCTGCGGGACACAGAAGCGATCTGGCGACAGGTAAGTCGCCAGAATCGCTTCTGTTGTAAAGCAGACAGTCAGCTTTACAAGTTTAAACAGAGTCTGTTTAAACAGCCCCGATGCTGGCGACGTACACTGTACGTCGTCAGTCACGAAGGGGTTAAGGTAAGTGTTTTACTTAACATTGGGGGGAGGGAAACATTTTTTTGACTTTAATGTCACTAAGTATTTCAACTCTCGGGACCCCTCAGCGTTTCGGTCACCTCTGCTCACATGCACCGCGACTCCCTCTATCTTGAATTCACTCTGCCAATCCCGTCCTTATGCCCACTTTGTCCAGCCAATCAAACGCCTCCCTCATTGCCACTTACTTCCCCATAAAGGTTGGGAACCACTGCTTTCAATAGAGAAATTGCTGTGCAGGGTCTCAGGTGGCCTGTGCAGGGTCTTAGGATGGCTGTGCGGTGTCTCACCAGGGCTGTGTGGGGTGTTAGGAGGGCGGTCTCACCAGGGGTCCTGGAGGCGGGCAGCAGGGATTCCACAGGAAGGAGGCGGAGTAGATGTGTGGCCAGCGCTGTTAGCAGCGGCGCGAGGTACCCAGCAAGCGGGGACCTGATGGCAGCCACTTGTGTTTAAAAATGTAAAGCTCCAGTATTGGCGCTTAGTATCCGTGCAATTTTTCTGAGTATCAGCATTCCTACTTACAATGGATACTGCTTCTTGAATAAGATAGCCCCCTGATATCCTGTTTTAGGGTGTCTCCTTTCCCTTGCAGGGTCCTATGGAGCCACCCTTGTGTGCGCGCTAGTATGCTGTGTGTCTCCATAAACACACAGGTACAGCAAGCCAAGAAACTTTCCTCTTTCCTGCTCCCCACTCGCCCTAGCTGGTAGATGGACAGCTGCTGGAGTCTTTTATGTCCCTTGTGATCTTGTACTAGTCAGGAAGTTCTGGGAAGCTGGGCTGAGAGAGTTGGAGTCAGCTGTTTGAAAACATGATGACTGTGTTTGGGAAAAAATGTAAAGAAATGTTTTGCTGAGCAATGTATATTTAATTGATCTGGAATCAATACTGAAAAAAAAGGTTTGACAGTTTATAACTACTTTAAACTTTGATTTTAGAACTTGCAATGGGAAAATGGAATGATTGTTGTGTGGTTGTTGAGACATCTCCATATTTTATTCACTCCAGTGTTCATGAATCAGCCTTAGTCTGAGATAAATTCTTTATTGGAGGGTCTACAGTGGAAATATTGATTACAGTCATCCCACAGTATTCATCCACCGCATATCCTAAAGAGACCCTGTCGCCAGACCATTTATTGCAGTAAAAATATTCCCAGAAGACTATATGTGCATTAAACATATTTCAGGCATGTGATTTACCTGTGTAAGCCTCCTTTGTGTAGACATTCAAAAACCTTAAAACTGCTGCTGGGCTATTCTGACAGGCAAAACTCTGACACATCTGGGTTGTGGATGTCTCACTGGCTGAAAGTAATGGAGACAGGAAGAGGACGGGAATGCTTCATCACTATCAGGAAGTACAGAAGCTTTGTCTGTTAGAATGGCCCGGAATTCAGCTGTACCTGCAGGGAATGAGAAGCTGCGGCAGGTATGTGTTCAGGAGCCTCTAGGTGCCTGCACCTTTTAATCCTCCTAAAAGGATCCCAACATTTCTGATATCCATTTAGTGCGACGCAAAACATCAATCAAGATTACAGTACAGTCTCAATCTTTTTTTTATGCAAAAAGAATGGAGAACAATTATGAAATAAACCAGAAATTACACATGAATGTTATAAATTTTAAGATTTTAATGCCCCATGGCCGGGGATTGTAAGATGCACAGACACAGGATAAGGTACAGGTAACATAAACAGACAGGGGAGTCAGAACAATCAGCTGTTAATCAGAGTTCCATGGAGGTTTCTAAACACTCACCCAAAAAGAGGAAAAACCTCTCCATTCAAGCAAACCACATTACCTAACACTTTCCTCTCCATCAGTAGACCCTGCAGTATAAAACAAACAAAAAAGTTCCCGGCCTCCTTTCATTAAAGTGCACTCTGAACCCCTGATCTCCCAGCCCTGGCCAGAAATATTTAAAATACAATGATTTAAAAAAAAAAAAAAAAAAAAAAGCTTAT
>NW_017306746.1:903663-930348 GCF_000935625.1 Nanorana parkeri
GCGGCAAAAATTTTAAAAAAAAAAAATTAAAAAAAAAAAAAAAAAAAAAAGCTTATATAGTTAAAAGCTAAAATATTTTACGAACAAGTCAAATAGTGCACTATAGAGTGAGACAGAGATTCCCCATTGCCATCCTTCTACAGGGATACACATAGCTCACCTTCTCTTTCCACCAATGGATCATGACGTCAAAGGAGAATGTAATGAGGAACCTGATTCTGTAGGATGCTGTGCACTTCTCCACTCTGTACAAAGAAACCAGAGGGGTGCGCATCTCTCTGTTAGCACCCTGCAGATATGAAAACTATGACATGACCTTACACCCCCGTCAGTGCAGGCGGCATCTCCCTGGACACCAATATTGGGAAGAGATATGCTTTCTATCCACGGTTTACAACAGAAGCAAATGATGCAATACGAGAAGCTCTGACTCCTCTGGAATAACAGGCAAGAGACACCAACAACTGAAATACCAAGTGAACCGGATTTGTTTGTCAGCAATGCACAAGTATCAACCTCAGCTGCCTGAGATCTGAAGTCATTATTCCAGAAGTCTACTGGAATGCTGTCTCCACCAATGCAGCAGTGCTAAAATCATCCACAGCTGATCTGATAGAAAAACAAAAATAAAATGTGTTTTCAGCGCTCATTCGAGTCACCAGAGTCTGGAACGTGGTTCTATCAGTGGTGGAAATGACACCGATCAACTTCCTGACTTCTATTAGGAGCTCTGTTTCTTGTAACAAGGTCCGGGTTAGCCGCAGCCGTTCCCATTCAGTCCATGAGCTCATTTGACTCTTCCCTTACGTTATTACAGGTACACACAGTCCTTGTTTGCTGCACACTACTTTTCCACACTCCCACGGCGGAGACAGGGATACCAAAGGAGCCTGGATGTGCTATAGTCTCCTCTTGTTCCCTTACAGGTCCCCCTTCAGAATACTTAGTACTGCAGTTAACATCAAACAGCTGAGGTCCAGGCCATTCATGACATAAAATGAAGAAAGGTCATGACACAAAGGGGAATTGTGTCCCTGGAGAGCTCAATGTGTGGTTCTAAGCATGGGGGAGGTCTGGATCCAGAAAGAAGTATCTGAGACACATTTCCACAATCTTTCTCACTTCTATTCTGGTCTGGATCCCCCCCACAAAAAGAGAAGTCCCACTGTTACTGTTGGGCTGGAGGGACTGTGCTTCCTATGGATTCTGCAGGCTGGAGGGATGTTGCGGGATCTGGAATAGAGGAACACACAAGACATCTGGAATTGCTGCTTAATGTACAAACCTTCAAACTAAACAAAGAACTATAAAACAACACAGTTGGAAGATGTGCTGTCATAACCAAAGTCTGTTCTCCTGTAGCGTTATCATGACCCTGGGGCTGATTTATGAAACATTGAGGAAAAGTACACCTATTATGTGTGAAAAACAAATTCCTTATTTCAACATGAAACCAACATTGAGAAAAGCTTCACTTGTATTCTTTGCTGCAGTTTTCCAAATCAACCCCAATGCCAAAGATCAAATTAGTAGAAAAGGCTCATGTAGATTTTTTGTTTCAGAACAGAGAGAAAATTGCATTATACACAAAAAGATACACATTCTGAATCAACATTCGCTACCACAAGAATACTGAGTGTCATGAAACACAAGAAGCAAATGGGTTTGGCGGCGTAGAATGTGATTAAGCAATTCTACAAATTAACTTAAGCCAAAAACCAACCAAACATGGTTATAACAAAAGGCAAGGAGAAAGCATCTGAAGGAGGGGGCAATCTTTACATCTGGAGGGATGGCTAAGTCTGCATGGAAGCTGCATTGTTACAGCCCCCCCTTGTGGCAGGAGTGAATACAAATTATGCAAGAATTGTAAGAAAATATGATATAAGAATTGTGTTTGATGATTATTATTGTAATACAGGATGTATATAGCGCCAACAGTTTTCCACAGCGCTTTACACAATGGGGGAGACAGTACAGTTACAATACAATTTCAGTAGAAAAGGGTTAGGAAGGCCCTGCTCCTGAGAGCTTACGATTAGACAATTCCAAAAATCAGGCTCATTTTTTTTTAGAAAAGAAGAATTGTCTTTCTGATTTCTGTCACTATTAAAAAACCAGTATCTTTTATGAATTTCTAAAAAACATGCTGGTTTATTAATGTATTATATTTTTCACCTCTTCTGAAGTATTAGCATTATTTAGTAATCCTCAAATATTTCCTCACTTCCTGTTTTATCTGCAGGACAGGAAGTAGAGGGAAATATCTCCAATGAGACACAGACACAAAATAAACTAGAAGGGGTTTTAAAGAAGAACTATAGGGTTAGGGCTTTTCCCCATAGTTCTACTAAGGGTAACGGGAGGACACAAACTAGCATCCTCCCGTCACCCAAAGCTCAGTATACCGCAAGCTACAGCGCTGGAGGATCCGAGCAGTCACGGCTCTCTGCAGGGATAGATCGAGAAGTGAGCGAGCGACGGTATCTAGAGGCAGAGCCAGTTTTACCTGCCCCTCCCCCGTACGTTCCACCAGTCAGCGCTCGAGGATCGGACAGGGGAATCCCTGCAGGGAGCCGTGACTGACAGTCACGGCTCTCTGCAGGGATAGATTGAGAAGTCAGCGAGCGACGGTATGTGTTCGCTCACTTCATCTATTGAGCCGACGTGTGACAGTTTAATTGTCGCAGGTCGGCTAGAACTATGAGGCTGAGTGATTTTCACTCGCCTCATAGTTCTCCTTTAAACCTTCCTTATTTCATTCATAGCACTCCAAAGACATGCTGGTAGGTTAATTAACTCCTCTCTAAGTTGGCCTACTTAGATAGTAATCTCCTTGAGGGTAGGGACTGATGTGAATGTGCAACTATGTAAAGTGCTGCGTAAATTGCCGGCGCTATATAAATACCAATAATAATAATAATAACAACAAAGTGGCTATACATACACTTTAGACTGAAGATAATATTTAAAAACAGAACCATACATGTACTTTTTTTTGCTATGACTATATTTACTTGCTATAAAGATGTCAGTAAAGTATATTGAACTAATACATGCATATTTTCATTCATATAACTCTTCAAGGAAACGTCTCATGAGAGAAATATGGAAGCTGCCAATGCCAAGCTCTTTCTAAATGCTAGGTATCCAGCTACCATGCCAATTCTCTGGCTTCAATACTTTCTGGAACAATGATGCAGATCCTAGGTTGTTCTACCTCAGTGGCTCTGAAAGTATTAAAGCCAGACACAGTCAGGCAACTAGCATTTTAAAAAGGTAAAAATGGCAATCTACATATTTTTCTTAGCACACGTTTCCTTTATGACAAATAGAATAAAATAATGATGTTACTGTGTCTTAATACCACACCAAGAGTTTTGTTATTCATTATACTTACAGGATGTCCAGCAGTTTTTCTATAACAAGGGACCCAGAATAATTTTATAACTTACAATTAGGTTTACCTTGTCTACTAAACTCACCTGGTACAGGACTGGTTGTGACGGGAGCCCCTCCCTGCACTGCAGCTACGATCGCAGGGCTGTGTGTGGCCGCTGACCCCAGGGAAGACGGCAAGTTAGGAGGCGCTGAAGATAGGGCAATGGAAGGGTTATGTGGTAGTGGGGAAGGCCCACCGACCCGGCATGCTGCAGGAGGGAAAGAGCCATGCATGGGATGGGGCACTGGATAGGTGTTAGTCGGTGGGTTGTGATGAGCAGAGTCAACTAAGTCACTACTCATAATTAATGGTACAGGCAAAGGCATGCTGGGGTGCTGATTACCGGGCACCGGAGGCTGGGCAGGAGCAGATACTGCTGATGGGATCATGGGGTTGGGTGGTGGTTGGCCTGTATACGAACCAGAACCTGCAAAAAAGAAAAGAAATCACAGTTGCCCATGTTAATGACTAGAATCCACACAATATGCACATAATTCACAAACACTTCACCCAGAGGAAGAATGTACATAATGATGTTTTATACACAGCATTAGAATCTATAACATAAGAGGAGATGGAAAAATGTTCTTGCTGCCAATAGGTTCAAATTTTATGATTCCATTTTTCTATTACTTGAGATTTTAATTTATTAAACTGAACAATATTGTTTACGTCCAAAATAATTCATACCTCAAATCCCAGTTGTGTCCTGTGCTGAGTACTACGCTAACATAAAATGAATGCTGCCACCAATGCTGGCCATACACTGACTGTGCAAAACAGCATGGATGGGGGAATCCCCTCTGCTGTTCTATTGTGTTCTGACAGTGGGTGCACCATTGTTAAGAAGTGAACAACTGAAAACTGACTGCAGCTCATTGGTTGCAGAAACTGTTCAGCCGAGAATTTTGAGACGGGCTTCATCGACAAAATTTGATTGAAAAACTAACTTTTGTCAAACGAAGATGTCCCAACTGGTCCACAGACTGGTTAAATTGCTGGCTCGGCTGAAATTCAACCAGTGTATGGCCCAGCTTACCTCTCACTAGAGTCAGTGCTTAAAGTTCAACTACTGCACGAGGTGATGTAAGGATCGGTATAGTCCAAGTGGACCCTTTCCTCAAAGAAAACTTGTGGGAAAAGATATAAGTGGGCTTGCCACTGCGACCTCCTCAAAAAAGGAGTTTTTATGACTCAATGACTAAGAAACTTATGGAGCCAGAGCTAACTAGCCAGTTAGCTGGCTAGTTAGCTCTGGCTCCATTACTTTCTTAGTCACTGACTCATAAAAAGCATGCAGAAAGCAAAGTCAGAACAATAAGGGGTCAGCACTGAAGCCAGAAGGTCAGCATGACAACCAGACAACTGGCTTAACAGGTTGCCTGTAAGCAGTGGTAAGACTGTAGCTGGCACTCACGCTGAAATCTATTTCAATCAGCGGGAAACATTAAAATAATAATGGTCACATATGTATTGTCTCAGCTCAGTTTTCGTGCTGCACTGTGAATATACATTCACAGTGGTTCTGGAAAATTCTAGATCTCAGTTAAAATAAATGATACTTTACTATGCGATATAGCAGAAATTGCAACTAAACTGTGACTTAATATTTGACAAATCTCAAAATACACTGACTCTTGGAAGCTGATTAATGAGCTACAGCCCACAGCTCATTCATTGGACAAAGATTGGTAATAAAACGTATGATAAGCTAGTAAGCACAATGCAGTAATGTAGAAATCTGAGTTCTCTCTGCACTTTGTACAATTACTGCACTTCCTTTGTTCGGAAAGAGACAGGATGTGAAGGGAAATTTCTTCAGCAGTGATAAAGACAATAAAGACACATTTATTAGCAGAGCAGGGGAGGGTTAGAACATATGCCAGGCTTTTATTGCTGTCTGTCTTCCCATGATCACATGTGATCACTAGGACAGTATACGTTAACTTCCTAATCCTTTCATACTAGGCAGATCTAAAAAGAAAATACTTAAGAGATCCACTGAAACAAGATTTATTTCTAATATTTGTGGAATGGGGTAGAGTTTGATCTCCTGCTGGATTGGGAACATATTAGGCAGAACATGTCCTATCCTATTTGTGTGATAGGCAGAGCTCAGCTTTTCAGCTGATTTTGTTCTTGTATTACATACCAAGTTCTACTTATATACTTATGGAGAATTCACGTCTTAAAAGTAGGAGACTTCCAAAAACCAAATGAAAGGCCAAATACAACCTACCACATAAGGGGTTGGGGAAAAGCCTTCCCATTGTGTTCCCAACGTTTATAAAAGCTTATAGTTTAGACAAAATGTAGATATGCCCTGTTTCAGTGCCAACCCACTTCTCGAATATCAGTTCACCTAATCTCATCCCCGTTATATTTTTCCCCAGATATATTTAGGTCAACACAATGCAAGCTGGAAAGAACTTTTAAAGGAGAACTATGAGGTGAGTGCTTTTCACTCACCTCATAGTTCTAGCCGACCTGTGACAATGAGACTGTCACAGGTCGGCTCAGTAGATCGGGAGGTGAGCGAACACATACCGGGTTCGCTCGCCTCTCAATCCTGTCACTCTGTTTTGTACGTCATGATAATAACAGGAAAACAAAGGTCACAAATGAAGCATACACATGGAAAGTCACTCACCGTGTGCTGGGCTGGGTTGTGTGCCTCCTTGCTGCTGACTGTTCACTGGTGGTTGTGATGGAGGTGGATTTGGCTGACTCAGCCCTTCCGAACTGCTTGCTGTACCCCCAGATGCAGGGGTCACAGAAGCTTGTGTTACAGGGATGGAGTGGGCAGTGGGGGGCACAGGCTGGCTGCCAGGAGTCTGATGTTGCTGCTGGTGTTGATTCTGAATGTGCTGGAAGTGCTGTTGACGTGCTCTCAGCTCTGCGTATTTTAGCTGTTCCATGTGGAAGGACTGCCTGTCTGCTAGGAGCTGCTGCCGCTGATACTCCAGCTATGGAGGGAAATAGAAATACACATATCATGAACTATTCAGTAATGAAGCAAGTCCCAAAACCCCCCCAAAACTGGCCTCCTCCACAAGGATACAGCACTAGTAATGGCAAGCTTTGGCATCACCTACTCATGAGACAAGTACTGTACAGAGGAATTATCAGCACCTCAAAAGAGTCCTCGGAGTATAAAGCCTTGTTTTGTTCCAAAAATCTTTATAATCAGAATGGCAATTAAAGTCACTTTAAAAAGCACTCACTGGTGAAGCTGTCACCAGAGTATTAATGAGCAATGCTGACCAGTGCATTTGGTGATACAACACAGATCAGAGATAAATAATATACATATTACCATGAAAATCCATTTCATTTACTGTATATGTTGCTGTGGCAACCCATATAAAACATGAAAGGATAATGAGATACGTATGCTGCATATTTAAGTGGAAAATGTTAAAACGTTTCAGGACGTACCGCCTCCCGTTCTCTATCCATGATGGTCTCCAGCTCCTCAAAGTGCCTCAGTTTGATCTCTAGTTTCTTCATTTGAGTCTCCACCAGCAGAGCCACCAATGACTTGATCTTTCGTTCCTCCACTGCAGCCAGGTGCTAAATAATGGCACATAACAATGGTTAGAAAAAGGTGATATTTATGCTAGTTCATCATTCATTCATTTACCATCTGTGTCCATCCAGATGCTGAGAAACTACTTGTTCCTGTATGTCTTCTATTTGTTTGATGACCATTTAAAGACTGTGGGAGCAGCGGGATTATAAGTAGGTCCCAAAGGCACGACGTTCATACTGAGGGGAATTTATCAAAATTGGAGCAGATAGAATCTGGTGCAGTTGCCCATGGCAACCAATCAGCATCCACCTTTCATTTTCAAACCTTAACTGAACAAACTGAAGAGAGAAGCTGATTGGTTGCGATAGGCAACTGCTCCAGATTTTCTCTGCTCCAGTTTTGATAAATGCCCCCACTGCATTACCATCTTAAACATTCTGACATACTGGATGTTCCTATAAAAGGCCCCATTCACACCTGACCGTTTTGTAGCGCGTCCTACGCTCGACGAACGCGCTACAAAACGGTCAAAAAAATAAATAGCATTGTAGTCAATGGTATCGTTCCCACCTGTCCGTATTTCCGCCCGTCCCCGAACGCACTACAAAACGGCCCACGCCTGAAAAGGTCCCTGGACTACTTTGGGCCGTTTTGTAGGGCGTTTTCCATTTGGATACAGCCAAGTAGCCTTTGGAATCGCGCGACTTTTTTACCGCGAATTGCGGTAAAAAAAACGCGTGACGGTCGCGCGACAGACGCGCATATTACAATACGCCTAGGTGTGAATGGGGACAAAGTGTGATGGTAATCCTCTCAAGCTTACACTGATAAGGAAACATTTATCACAGAAATAGCGTACTTTGTAAAGCTAAACTTTCACCTGATCTGGCATTGCAAGACTATAATTTACAAATAATCGATTTTGTGCGGATAAACAGAAGTTTAAGGGCCTGTTCACACCACATGCGCTCAGGCTGTTCTGGCCTTTTTGTCCAGAGCAGCCCACACAGAAGACAAGCAATTTGCCTTGTCATAGGTGGGCATGTCACACTAATGCGTTCCAGCGGTCTGCGCCTAAAAATACATTTTAAAAAACATACGGCATGCAGTAATTTCTTTTTCTGGGCACCGCAGTAAGAAGTGGTACAACCACATCACACCGCGTGAGCCCACAGAACTTAACGAAATGTAACTTGTAATATTTCAATGAAGTTCTAACAAAAAAAGAAAGAAACACTGCGATGCGGCTCAATTGAGTGCACCGGCACTGGCTAGGCACACACCAGCAGCCATGCGGTTAAGTGCAGCTGCTAGTGTGAACAAGCCCTGATACTGCGAGCTAAAAAGAACATGGCTGCCTTTAACCCTTTCGCTGCCCATGCCTTTCATGCATTTTTTTTGCACAAGTTACAATCCACATTTTAGGCCTGAAAATTACTTAAAACCCTCAAACATGATATATTTTCTGAAAGCACAGACCCTGTAGAATAAAATCATGGCAGTTGCAATATTGACGCAACTCTTCATTAAACTCATACATTTTGTAAGTTAATTTTAGTAACAAAAACACAATACAATAGACATTTTGTGGTAAAATAAAAAAGATAAGGTTAGGATGAGTAAATAGATACCAAACATGCCCAGGTTAAAAACTGCGTGCGTCAGTGAACAGGCGACAAAATACGGTACCCCAAATTGTCAATAGGTGATGCTTTAAAAGCCTGCACAGGTCATTAGTTTAGAGATATCCATGAATATTGGCCCTAAAATTATTGCTGACTCTCGCGCATTCGGTAATACCGAACAAGTGTTACACGATAATCGTTTTCGTATGTAGGCGCACCCAACGTGTGTTTACGGAAATACGCTCACTAGCCCACTATTTAATAGCATACTAGTGGTGACAGGTACTCTTTTAAAGTGACACTAGGGGTGTAATAGACCCCCTAGTGTCACCTTTCCACTGCAAATAAGCTATTGGACTATTGCACAGACTGCACTCCAATAGCTTATTGCCCAGCTTCTGCAGCCGAGCAATGACCTCTGAGGGACTAAAAGTGATGCAATCAGCATTGCGCTCAGTACCTGCTTCCCGCCAAAACCCGTGATGCCGGTCTTGGGCCCGAAGGAGGGGCAGTAGAGCCCAGGAAGCAAGGAGGGGGTATCACCCACTACACCGGCCCCTCGAAGCGATCTGACAGCAGCTCAGCTGCCAGAATTGTTTCTAGTGTAAAGCGACAGTGGGATTTGCACATGTAAACAGAGTCCACTGCAGCTAGTCTGTTTAGATTTGTAAATCTGTCACTCCGATACTTACCCCCGATAGCGGAACTTCTGGTCAGAGAGATCTCCCTCTGACCGGCAGTGCCGCGAGGGAGCATGGAGCTGGCTTCCCGGCCAAAAAGGAACATCATTGGAAATGTAGTTTTTAGAAATGAATGAAACTTCTTAAAGGAAAACCACAATAAATATTAGAAGTTAGTTCATCTGAGACACTACAGTTGATTTGAACTCAAAGTATTTGAAAATTGTACAAATGTTCTGAAAACAACATTTTTCAAAATAAATTCTACTGAAGTATGGCCAGCTTAAGTATGCAGAATTGTGTGGGTCCTAGGTTTGTTAGGTAAAACTGGGCCAACCAGAGACAAGTATATTACTTACTTTAGCCTTCACAGCAGCAGCAGCCAAGGCAGAAGCTGCAGCTGTAGAGAGGTTCCCCTCTCCGATGTCTCTCTCCACCTTGTTCTTCACTGCGGTTTCCTCCTTATCTGTTTCTTCTGAACCTTCTTTACTATCAGATACTTTGTCCCCATCAGCTATAATAACACATAAAAATTAATTGAAATACACACACATGTAATGAAAATATCATGGACTTGACATAATGTTCCCTTTGTGTCATTCTACACAACTACATGACGCATGGTTAAAGGGTCAGCCCACGCAGTGCTGAGGGAGGTGTTTGGCAGTGAATGAACGGGCGCTGGGGAACATAAGGTCAATTGTTGCCCTGATGTTATGGGGGAGGGACTGTGCCCTTCACGGGTCTTTTTCCTTCCCCCACTCAAGGGTCTTTCTTCAGGAGAGCCCTTACTAAGTATTTGGTGGACCAGGTTTGACTGGCCCCTAAGGATCGGGGTCCATCTATCTAGGTGGACTAGAGTGCCTTGCCCCTGTCAGGAGCCTTATGCTCTAGGGGGGTTCAGGGATATTGTGGCCCTCTTTTTCAGAAGAGGACCAAGCACCCTCGTGCACTTTTGTGTGCTGTTTACTTTTTTTGTTTACAGGGGTTTATGTAGCAATTCACGCACTGTGTAGCTTAAAAAGACAAAAAAATGAGGAATTTATAAGGAGGTGATGGAATATACAAAGCTTAGAGGGAAATTCCAAAATGCCTGGAACAGAATATAGATTCTCACTGCTGAAGTATCCAAGACCAATAAAAAAAGGTAGAGGTTGACTCAGACCACCAGGCTCTGTCTATAAGTAAAATATTACTGGAATGAACCTTTTGTGAAAGATTTAACAGGGAAATTCCAGCAGCAGAACACAGTTAGTGTGTAAAGTAACATTGCCTCAAATATGTCATATTTATTTCGCCCATAATTCTATTTTTACAATGTGCCATGGAGCTAACCAGCTAATATGCATACCTACAGCTCCTAGGAAAACAAGCACAGCTCCCTGATAGCAAATGTATAGAACAGAAAAGTGTGTGAAGGAAGTGAAACCTACCCATATCTACATCACTCTTCTCAGAGTCCTTGTCTGTGTCATCTTTGCTCTTCTCTTCCTCCTTCTTTACAGAATCACTACCACGCTCCTTTGCGTCCTCTTCTGTGACAGGCTCAATAGGTGAATCCTGGGGAAGCAGAGAAATCACCTCGTATAAATTCATTTATTGACTATTCAGAACTCCAAATTATAAAAGCAGGGCTTCTGCATTCATTTCTTTTTTTATGCAAGACCACAATTATAGTCCATATATGAAACAAAAACTGTGTTTTCTCTATTCAGGAAGAATGCAGCAGACAGTAGGGATCACCATTTTGAGGAAGCTCTTTTTTTTCTTTTCCTGCACTGCAAGCAACTCACATCAATATCCATAAATAGGACACAAATTAAATAATTCAATGAGGCAGTGCAAATGGCAATCATATTGTTCAGTGTACAGCAACTAAACATTTTACTTTACTGTAATCAGATCAGATAAATACAAGTCCTGAATAACTGCTGCCTCTCTAGTCCCTGGAATGGAGATCTCCTTTCTCGCAGTTACTTCATTCTGTATTAGAACAAGAGGATGGAAGCAGCAAAGACTTAGGCTGGGCACACACCTTACAACCATCGCAAGACTTTTGTCTTGCGATGGTTGTAAGGTACTTAAAAAAACGTACAATCTGCCTATCTTGCATAGGCAGATCGTACTTGCGATTATCGCAAGCCACGCCCCCTGAAGGGCGGGCTTCCGATGACCGCAATGCCGAACGGGCAGTGTGCGCTTGCCCGTACGGCTGTTATCGTACGGACATGCCACAAACCCGCCGAACATCGTACGATGCTCGGCGGGTTTTCGAACATGTCCGTAAGTTTAAAGTCGTGCGACCATACAGTAGTAGAGGTTGCAAGGCTTCCACACACCTTACGATAATCGTACGATCGCGGGATTTCCCGCGATTATCGTACGATTATCGCAAGATGTGTGGGGACCCTTATACATCATAGAAGATTGGTTAAAGCCTAACTACTACTTCATTTAACATGAAACCATGTCCAAATTTGTATATATATATATATATATACTGTATAATCTGGCTGTTTACTGGACAGAGATGTCCCTGCTGCTTAATCGGCATACAAACTATTGAACCAGCTTCCACAGTACTGTAAAAATCAGCAATGGTCAACTTAGTAAATAAAGGGGGCCTTAAAGTGACATTTAAGTCAAAAATCCCCCCTCCCCCCACTGCTGCTTTAACGACTTACCTTAAATGATGCCTCTTGATCCGATCATCATCTTCTTTCCAATAGTTTTCAGGAGTCCCTCGAGTGCCAGTCTCTGATCCAGCGCTGACTCCTGTCTCTTCCTGTCCCACGGAGTCTGTGCGTGTGCACCCTGCTGCATTGAATTACCCTGCATCTTTATTCTTATCTTGGCCGAAGATCTCTACTGCGCATGCGCCCGCCCCATGATCCTTTGCAGTCGTTCAAGAATTTTCAGATCTTCGGACAGGAGCGTGCAGTGGAGACACAGGTACGTTTAAACCTGTTTGGTAACTTTAAAAATTATTTTTTTTGCATATACAGTATCTCTTGCTTGCTAGCAGTAGATATATGCAAAAACACACAAGGCTTTATTAACCCTTTAAGTGCAGCCTCTGATATAGCCAGAGGGCCGGTTTTCATAACGTTGTGTTGAGTTAACCAGCAGTAAAATTATATTTGGTCGCGCGTTACAGCAACACACAGTAATATATGCACTACCTAATGCAGAACGCCTTAATGCACGGTAGTAAATTTTGCAGGTGCGTTGATGCAACAGTGAGAATAGGCCCATAGATGAGATCAAATCGGGTTTTTGAGCAGACCGCACTTAGCAATTCTGGTCACATTTTTACAGGTTTGCAATTGTTAAAATTCTCGATGACTCTGCACTTGCTTACATAGAAAATACAAATGTCATCCAGAACATCCCAAGATATTTGGGACTAATGAGGAGAAGGTTCTTTTTAAAAAAGAATCTTATAAAATTCCATTATCTTTTTTAGTCCCCTTTTTTATGGGATGTCGGGGCAGTGAAGACCTGATCTGGTCCCCCCCATGCAACTGTGTAGCAACAGATCACATATAACAGTGATGTATTGCTGCAGGAGGAGGCTAAACAGCTACTCTGCCCCGAGCCTCCATTCTGACAGGATGTGCTGAAACTTCCCTATAAATGTAACCACAGTGTGAAACCATTGTTCTACATTGAGATTTTAGTTCCTGCAACACCCACTTCCATGGAGCAGAAACCAAGAGCTAATCGATTCAGCTCCCAGGTTAGTGTTGGACTGTGGTGCGAATGCACCGATACAGAGTATTTGGGCGAGTACTCGTACAAATGCTCCGGGACTGGAACTTCCGGTCAGAGGGAGATCTCCCTCTGATCGACAGTGCTGCGAGGGAGCATGGAGCCGGCTTCCTGGCCAATCAGGAAGGCAGGCGGCAGGTTATGACCCGTGGCCCGTCTTCCTGATCGGCTAGGAAGCCAGCTTCACTCATTGCTAGGCAGCCTGGCTTCCTGATTGGTCAGGAAGCCAGGCTGCCTTGGAATGTGATGCCGGTGTTCTTTCAATAGAACACAGGCTTCCCAGGCAATCAGGAAGCAAGGTAGCGTGTCATGACCCGCCGCCCAGCTTCCTGATAATCCAGGCCCATGGATATCGGTATCGGTGAGTATCGAAAAGAAAATATTGGAACTCGTACTTGATACCGAAAAACCACCATCAGTGCATCCCTAGACTGTGGTTGTCCCAGTGCTAAATTCTGCCGGAGCCATTGTCATCTTGCATGTGCTTTCTGTGATCCAGAATGGATTTGAATTTTGGAGCACAGTGGGCCACTTGTTGAACATCAGTGATATACATGATTCAAGCCTCTTTATAAAATAAAATAAAATAGATTGGGCCTTGATCTGGGTTAGTTTTATATATATAATATTTTTTTTCTTTTCATATTTTGGCCTAGTTTTTCACTAAATCAGGAGATATCCATAACATTTATCACGAAATGAAGACCCAATTTATCCAGAAAAAAAACAAGTCCTGGATACACTAAGTAGTGGCAAAGATATGTAATTTTTTTTTGTTGCTAGCACACAGTAAAACTGGGTTCAGGTGTTAAGGTTTGTTTTACCTTCAGTCATTAAAGGGTTAAATGCAGAATACCGGTTCTGTGTAAAGTGTAGGGTTTACCTTTGGTTCCTTCTTCTCTTCTGCGGGCTGTGGTTCAGGAGGAGGTTCCTCTGTAGTAGTTTCCTCTAGAAGCAAAGCATTCCAATATAATACAGGAATTACATTATAAACACACATTTCTGTTAATAAATTCAAGTATAACAGGCCTCTTCCAAGTATATGGATAGAAGAGACAATTGTAGCAGATAGGTAACAGAAAACTGCTCATTCATATAAGGACTGTGCTCACCTATTCGCTCATTGTCTTCACAAGCAGTGCCAGCAATGCCACTGCTCTCAAGGCCATAACTTGGGTCAGGTTTGCCAGTTATTTTGGCTGCATCTTCCACCTTTCGGACGTGAGCTTCTACTAATGCCGTGGGAACCTCCTCCTTCATCTTAGAAAACTCCTCTATTGGTAATGAGAAAAAAGCGATTTTACCAGGAGGCAGTAATCAAATATAAGGAGTGGGCAGCAACATGTTATGGAAATATAATTCTGTAAAGGGGTAATTTCAGATCGAGATCTATCAGCTTAACCAAGTGTGCTGGTGAGAAGAGTATCCATAAATCTGAGAAGTTCAGTGCACACCATGCTATGGTGAAATGGTGGATGGAGCCACCACAACAAATGTCCAAATCCAAGATATCACCAGCACATTCAGATAAGACAGGACACTTTATTTTCAGCAACAGGAAGTGACGTTTCGAAGCACATGATAAAAGGATTCTAGTGGCCTCGAAACATCGCTTCCTGTTGGTGACAAAGTGTCCTGTCTTTTTATCTGAACATGGTGTGCTGGTAATATCTTGGGTGCAAAGAGAAAAACTCCCAAGGAAGAAGTAACTTCACAATATTCAACCGGCTTTAAAGAGAGCCTTTACTGCATTTCTGACACTAGAGGAGGTCCTACAATTCTGGGACTTATCAAGTGCAACTATTCAGTTCACTGCCTATTGTATTTTACAGCTATGAAAAGAATACCTAAGGCTGATTTGGCCGCAGCAGATGCTACACGTGGATCCACGACAGAGGCCAGGAAGGCTACAGTACTCATTACAGGGTTGCCAGACTGGCTAAACGGTATAGGTTGATAGGCCAAAGGACCAAGAGATGCTTCCGAGTTCTCTAAATATGGATCCTCAATAGGTAACCGCAGGAAGTGTAAAATACATTCATCTTGAGTCCGACTGCCAACATGTTCAGACACCTTGTTCCAGTCATCTTTGTACATTTCTAGAGCCTGCAAAGAATGGAATGAAATGGAAAACTCAGGTTATCGGCATAACCTTACATTTACATGAATGGCTGTAACTGTCATGGATTACCTCAAGGAGTAACAGCGTCTCCTGCTCAGTCCATTCCCGTGTGGCACTTGCAGCAGATTTACTCTGTAACACAATATAAAAACAAACTGAAGTCACTGCCACCCATAGAGAAATATTAAAAGGAAGAAATCATAAGAATGGCGTAATAAAAGAGAGTTCTAATGGTGGGTGTTATAACTACAACAGAAACAAAAAAACAAAAAGCCATAATAAAAATGACTACTTAATTATAAGACATCTGAATGTAAGAAAACACCACAAGCTACATTATTACATTTTAAAGCCTTATGATCACCACGAAAGTAACAATATGATTGTTTCATACAAAATAATCTTTCAGCAATCGAATAAAGCTATACTTAGACATTTTTTTTAAAGTTTTGGATAGGGTGTGGAACGATCAGAACCCATGTTAGGTTTTTACTGGTGTCTGTGTCTTCATTAGCAAGATTCACTCTCTCTGTTGGTCTTGGTGACCAATGCCACCAGGAATGAAAGTGAAGGGAATTGAGGGGAAATCTTCCAATTTTCATATCTGTTCTAGTGACAACTGTCTAACAAGAGATTTACCTCACTTTGGGGAGATTTGAATTTTCTTCCGGTTTGTCTACTCTTGAACAGGATTTTCTTTCACATCCGGTTGTGTCTACAGGCAGGAAGTGAAGGGAAATCTCTTGAACAGGACACAGATCACGAAAAAAGAAAAAAAACCTGAGGGCTTTAACCATTCCCTACTCTACCCAAAAGGAAAAATCCAAACGTTTTGGCTGTAGATATGCTTTAAGCAGTTTAATTGATAAACGGTGTTTCCATAAAAAGGAAGGATAAGCCCTGTTGAAAAATCAATCTAAATTAATTTTCTTTGTTGTGTGGAATGACAGTATATAGGCAAAATATGGTTTAAGCTGATTGTGTATCAACTTCAGTAAGGCCAGCATTAGTAATCTACTGTTCCCTTATCTCATCAACAGAGGTGCATTTCCTTGTAGAACCCACCTTGGAAGTTGTATTCTTCTTGCTATACATGTCAGTCCTTAGGCCAAAGTTTTGTAGGTCACTTGGTTTTTCTTTACCTTTGTCTGGAAAATTGAGCATCTGCTGTGAGGCTGAGGTCTGCCAGGAGAATAGAGGAAAATAAAACATACATGTGACAAGTAGAAAAGGCAAGATGAGACAGTAAACCGCAAGAAAGCATTATCAGAAACCTGGATAAATGCTTATATGAATACAGATAGATATCTAAGCTTAAAAGCAATCACCTGCATACCTCAGATGTAAATGGCCTCCATTAGGATAACTGTAATAGTCCAGCAGATGCTTAAAACGTCAGAAATGTCAAACTGCTTGTTTTACTGAAACACATCTGGACTGGAGTAGTGGCTGCATATATGTGAGTTGGTGGTTGATTCCTTGTAAAGCACCTTAGTTACAGGCTGTACAAGGAAACACAAGAGTACCTGTGGTGTTTTTGGCTGCAGTGGTACCAGTCCTGATGGTGTGTCAGCTAAGACATGGAAATGTGAAGTGGGAGGTGGTCCCATTGGTGTAGGACGACTCTCGGCATCCACTTGGTAATTAATCAATCCCCATTGTTCCAAGAAAGCATGGACCCTGTGTGAAGCATTAAAAAATCAAATGAAACATCCATCACTTGTGAAACTCACAAACTGTTCTGCTAGGAAGTGCTACAACAAAGGTTAACCTTTTTGGTTGCATCAGATGGCAATGACATGTCACACGCACCTCATTATAGCGCAAACATCCCCTGCCAGGTTGCGCCGGCATGCCGTTGAAGTGAGGTATTCCTGAGGATTCAGTCGATATGTGTCAATCATGAAGTTTCGATATGCCAAATAGCTAAACAAAACAAATCATTTTAAACATTCTGTACTATTTAGCATGCTTTTTATATTCTAAAAAACTGGAAAGGTTCTAAAATATGTAAAAATGTCTGAGTATAGATGTGTCTCCTGTGTCTGGCACCTTTGGAGGAACCAAATATCAGCCAGCAACGGTGAACTACTTTTCAACGGAAATACTGAAAACAGGTCAGTGATCTAGAGCAGTGTTTCCCAACCTTTTTTACTTGCATACCACTTGGCAGCTCATTTCAATACATTGTACAACTCCAAATCAGAGTGCATGGTAGCGTGCTGCGACTGCTGTCAGTCGATGGAACTTAAAGCAGGAGAAGGGTGACATTAGATCACTCTGCTCCTGCCTGACGAGGCCTGTTGAATACTTGGGAACTTAGCTAAATCAGCAAGCCTGAGAATAGGGGGGCGTGCGTAGCAGGCCGCTCCGAAATGTGTTTAATGGTTGAGGCATGCGTCAAACTAGTGCCAATGCTTGTGGTACACTGTATCAAATTGAAGAGTTTAAAAGTGGTGCAAAATAGGGGGGCAACAGTGGCAAATTAAGAAATGCTCCGGCATCAAAAATGTCCCTGCGTCCATGGCGTCATTATAAGGAAAAGATGTCGCTGTGTTGGTGTCAGGGAGAGGAAAAAAAATACTGCTGCGTTAGTGTCAGTGGGATGGAGGCGGTAAGCTGGGAGGCTGGATTGTGGGGCTCTTTGGGGTGTACCATATTGCAGTGGTGTGTCCAGTGTTAGGTTGACACTGGAAATCCTGAATCTGAGGCTCCTCTGGGGTTTTGGGGCAGCTGTGGGTTGGAGGGCTTATCTTTCCAAGATAGTTATCTGGATCATGGAGGATGCAGATGGAGAAAGCATACAGTCTGGCGGCTTACCTGTATGTTGCAGTTCAGAGAGCGCCGCAGGAGCACTAGTGTATTTGTTAGTGTAGTGTAGGGGATCAAGGCTACATTGTGGAGAAAGTCTCATCTGTTAAAATCACCTTAAGAGACTTGTGGCCAGTGCGACCCTAAGGAAATGTGGTCAAGCCAATTCTATTACGGCAGGACTCCCTGGCAGGCCTTGGATAATGGTGCTTGCGAGGTCCTGCACAAATACTCCCCCCTCCTGTTGCGGGCATCTTCATAACCAGGCAACAGTTCCCTGCCTGTGTTAGTAAACAGGTGGCCACACCACTGGATTTTTCCTCCAATTGTTTTTTTTTTACATACCCCTAAAAGGTCCTGGTGCATACCTCAGGTTGGGAACCACTGATCTAGCAATAGAAACACAGAAACTCCCTTTTCTTTCCTTTCACTTTAAAGTAACTACTCTGTATAGTTCAAGTTATTTTACACATTTAGCACCAATAAATGAAACAGCATCCTACCACGCACAGAGTCATCTACACCAGTCCCCTCCCAAAAGGAACTAAATCTAATACCAGCCCACATACTCTAGGGGAAATTTGCTCAGAAGCTCTGTTATCTACCATTTTTTTGGGTTGCAGAGCACATAACCCTAAAACTGTGAGTAAGAGTGAGAGCTACTTAACCATAACACAATCCTGGTGCTAATGGAAAAGTGATGTTAATGGGTCACGTGGAGCATACCCTATGTACTGAATTTTTAATAAGCAACTTTTAAGACCCAACAAGCAAACATGTTTGGCTAAATAAACAGTACTAATATGAGGGATACTTACATCTCAGGGGTTTTTGATTTGTTCTTTCCATTGAAAAACTCAGGCAGTGCTCGGCGCTCAATTGCATGTACACTGCAAGAAGAAGCCAATGGTCACATAGGATGAACAGCGGTCGCCATTTTAAGTAACATCAATTAGTTAATAATGGAGGTGACCACAAATAGTACCTATTATAGTCAAACCAGGCCGCATAGCTGGGGATAATAATGTGATGTGTTTGTTCAGTTACATTGTCTTCATGAAGGTCAGAGGTCTTCACTTGTTCAATTTTGATCCCTGAAGAGTTCTCATCTTCTTCCTAAGAGGACCAAGGAACTATATTAGCTGTACTATGTGTTCCATGCAATATATGTTTGTCTAAGGGAGTATAGGCAACAGGGCAGGCCCAGGAATTATACACAGCTTCTCAAACTCTTAAAAGGTGTCATGACAAACTACTATTAAGCTGAATGTTTGGTGCATTATAACAGAGAAAGAGTTCTCAAGTGCTTAGATAGATATGGTACCTGCACTCACATAAAAAGTAAAAAAGCCCAATATAATTTAAAATATTCAAAAATGCAAGCTAATGTCTTCATAATAAGCCATTATATACACATATATGATGGAGAAACAAATCAAAAGAAATGTGGTACATTATTACCATGTACAAGCACATATCTGGCATTACCAGTTGGGGTTCACTTTATCCATTTGACTTTGCAATTGCTAAATTTGAAATATATATGTAGATTTGCATTTAATGAATATCACTGGCATGCAAAGAGCCCTACATATGAACCCATCTATTGGAACAAACAATCTTCTGCCTTAATATTTAATAATTCTGACTCATTAATGTCTTAATCTTCATACAGTCATACAGACACATATACCCAAGGCAAGTTTAAAACACCTTAAGTAATTCCCACGGACAATCCCTTTAATATTACTGATGCTCAATGCCGATGTTACATCAACTGACACCCGTGCTTGCTATTAGTTGTTACATTGCTTTATCTCACAGCTATCCTGTCACAAACAGTGATTGTGAAGCATTCAGCCTGACACTACTATGACAGCCAATCATAGTGATAACATTGCTCTGTGTACAAACAAGTTGCCAAAAAAATGTATTCCGAGCCATCAAATGAGAACAAGACACCACACCCCTAAATTCACAAATACAACAACAAGAATACTCAAAATGGGGCTTTTAAGGTGTCACGGCTCGAGTGAAAAGGGCATAAATTACATTGTAACAAACAAATCACATCTTTATCATTTGCAAGTAAAAGCAGTATGGGGTACGGATAGTACACTGGCACCAGAGAAGGGGCATTCGTCCAAAGGTAAGTATAGCAGGGGGGGAAGAGAGGGGGCCAGATTAGAGCGGGTAATTGCATTTTCCCAAATTCAGAAAGTGGTATTACCCTTTGAAGCTGAACTTCAGACAAACAGTTAAATGCACAGATGAAATACATATATGAAAGCTGTTATCCCTGCCACATGATTTAATTTATGGTCATCCATTGCTGGGATTTATGCAGGTTGCCAGACTGTACAGTCCACTCTGAACCCCCAGTCTGCTTACTGAACAGTGAAAGCACAGCAGTGGACTAATGATAATTATTACTCTGCTCTCTACTCCTATGAGCATGTGCTGGTCCAAAACATTTGCATGCACCGCACCTGATGAACTGCCCCTCTCTCTCCCAGTGTGAGTTCTGCTGTATAAGGGATTGCAAAATAGCTAATACCAAGTCAAGTTAATGTAGCTACTCATTCATTTTCTAATTTTAACTGTATTTAACTCTATACAGATATAAAAGACAGAGTTTAAGCTCTGAATTCATAAATACATTATTAAATGTATTTTTTCAGCATGGGAGAATGAGTAGCAGCACAAGGAGCCAATCAGGCTTGTGCAAACATGGGAGCATGCTGATAAGAGAGAGCAGAGTGAGCTCATCAGTCTACTCCTTTCACTTTCCAGTGTCAGGCTGAGAGGGGCAAGGAGATAAAAATCAGGACCTTGTCCTTTCAGGAAGGGCTGTGCTGTGTGATGAGGATGTATCAATCTCAGAAACAGTTGAACAGAAAACACAAATCCTTTGGCAGGTAATACAGGTGCCATATATGTATTTAATCTCTGGGATAAGCTGTTTGCCTGGAGTTCAGCATGAACAGGTGTATACAAGAAATATAGCAACTGCCACTGCTGACTTCCATCTAGCAGTGCAGATGAGAAAAATAGGATTTTGTTCTAGCCATAAAAACATTTTCTCCATTGAGGGACATAGCTCTAAAGAATTCTGAGACTTAGGGCTATGCTGCTGCCTCCAGTAAAAACGGACACTAGGCAAAACAGAAACAAAAAAAGCCTGTCACTTTACGGACATAAACTCTTCCGCCTCACACCTGTCAGTTGTAGCAAGCAGTACGAAAAGGAACGGAGGGGAGGGAACTGTGTCCCTCACCACACTCCAAAAAAAGGATTTTACTATAAGAACAGAATCCTATTTTCTCTATTGTCCATTGACGGACACAGCTCTGAAGAATTCTGAGACGTAGGAATGTTCAAAAGCAGACCGAACAGAGGGGCGGGCACCATAATAACGAGAAGAAGCAGCTCAAAAAAATACTCAAACAGCGGCCTGAAAATCTTTTCTGCCAAAACTAGCATCACAACAGGAAGAAACATCAACTTTATAAAACTTAGCAACATTGTAAACAGAAGACCAGACTGCGGCCTTGTAATTTGAGTAACAGAAGCTTGATTCTGAAATACCCAAGAAGTACTAACTGCCCTAGTTGACTGAGCAGAAACAGGAAAAGATGGTACCCTCAACCACAGCTCATAGGCCTCATTCACACACAACGCAAGCAAAATTGTATATTGCGTATATACGCGTATATGCGCGTATATACGAGCATATATGCGTGCACCATATGCAATCCCAGAATGCATCACTCGTAAGAAAACACGCAGAAATACGCTGCCCGGACACATCTCTGTTCCATTCTGTTTTCGCGCATATATACGCTACGCAAATATACGGCTCTATACGCGGCTGTGTGTATGGAGCCATTTATTTGCATAGGTTGCATATGGTACAATACGCACGTACCCGCGTATACGTGCGGCAGTGTGAATGAGGCCTTAAGCTTGAATGGCAACCTGACGAATCCACTTAGAAATGGCACATCTAGAAGATGAACAACCTTTTCTAGGACCTTCAGGTAGAACAAATAAAAAATTAAATGAAAAAGCATGTGGGGAAACCCCAAAGACTCACACCAATGAAAATAAACCTTCTAGGTAAGGTGATAAATCTTACTTTTGTATGATGCTGTGTGAATCTGTCACAGCCCAGCTACTGTATCAATGATCTAGTACAGTATTTATGACAAGCATTAGGTGTATTATATTCATGAGCTGAACCGATCGGCTATGTTCCTTAATCAAGGAAGGAAAAGTGTGTGCCCCAAGAACCTAGATAAATGTCACCAATGGCCAAACCCTGTATAACTTTCACGAGTGCTGCCGTTCTTTATGGAGTAAAAAATAAGTAATCAGTATTCAGGAAAAAAAAGAAGGGACATAAACAGTAACAGTTTTTCCCAGTAAGCCTGAACAGAAAAGAGTGAGAGCTCCCCCTCGTGGCCAACTTGTGAAGTACATAAAGTATAACAAGCACAGGTCATCAAAGCAACACCTCAGAGCCCTTGTAATGGACAGGGCACTTGTAGAAGAACCAGAAACATCAGTGACACCAATGTAAAACACAAATGTCACTAAATAAAACCAGTAGTAAGATAAAGAGTAGGAAAGGAATAAACATCACTTCTACACAGCGCTTTGCTAATGACAGTCTGTTCTGGCAATTCTGCTTTAGACTGATTTAGACACAATAACACTCATGGCCCCGACCAGTGTGAGGTAAAAATATGAGGTACTGCAAACAGCAGAATATCTCTGTTCTCCCCAAAGAGGCACATTAAATTGAGGGCAAATAAGAAACAAAGGAAGCAGTCTAAATTGCTCCTTCCCCCTTTATCGCCAATAGAAACACACCACCATAAAAACGGACTGTGCATGCTTGCACATGCACAGCAGATAAAAACAAATGCGTCATCAAATTGAAGTCCCAGGCTCTTAAAGAGACAGTGGGAAATTTAAATAAAGTCAGTCAAACACCACATTAAGGCATTCAGACAAACAGAAGTCTAAAAGCACACAGCCAAAGTAAAATAAAAAGGAAGGAAAAACACCCAACTTCATAAAGATGAGGTAAATAGATTTTTTACTCATGAATCCATGGCCATGTTCCTGACATAACGACAGGAATCCCCAGGTTAATACTGGCCTGACCGTTAAATGATGAAAACAGGAACACAGGACCACCACAGGACAAAGCATAAGTACTGAGACCAGAAATGACCTGCTTCATGAAAACTAGAGAAGCTTCCAGGATTTAATTTATCAGGCATGAATCTCTCAGTTTTGTCAGCTAGCTAGAGATACTTCCAGGATTTAATAATATCCAGTATGAATCAACTAGCAGCTCTTGGTAGTAGAGTTTTCAATAAAGAAACAATATAAAATAATAAACCAGAAGAGAAGGAGACATCCAAAGACAGACTTTAAATTTTTTTGCCTGGCGTCCATTTCTCCTGGAGGCAGCAGCATAACCCTACATCTAGACAATGGACGATAGAGAAAGTCAGAAGTCATTTTCTACATACTTATTCTGGATCAGTGACCTAAAGCATTGAAGCAGAGAGGTCAGCATGACATCCAGATTTTTAATGAAGTAAGAGTCGACAATGGCAGCATTCATATTTCTCGCATATTTCTGACAAACCCTTAAAGCTAATCCATAATCTAGTAATGTAGCAAGAAAACAAAACAACATGATTTCATCAAAATTAAAGGCTGCCAGCTATCTTTCCTGATTGCCCATACGTAATATGCAAACCCCCACCTTTGTCACTGCTTCCATACTTTCATCTTCTTGTTCATCTGCAAGAGACATGCAAGAGAATTGGAGATACTACCATCACTAATGGTCTCAGAGGTTAAATACATCAGTTATATGATCATTTAGCTTGAGAAATATGGGTTTCATGTAATTTAGATCTGTGTGTTCAGAATATGTATATTTAACAATAGCAATATACAGAATATGTATATTCAATAGTATTGTTAACAGACCAAAAAGAAAGAAAATAAGAGAAGTTCACGCTTTACAAATATGTTCACACCTACAAAGCATGTGCGTTTAGGGATTCCTGAATCAGGAACCTTGAAATTCCTGCAGCAGGAATCCCAAACATGCAGTTTAGAAGCAGCAGCTGTCACCCATTCAAGTTAATGATCAGGTGACAGCGGCCACATTTGAAAGCGGCAATGTGCTTAACTATTACATGCAGATAGGAAGAGATCGCTATCCCTGAACGCACAATCAATGATTATGATTTATATCACATACGATTACATGGAGTGTGCCACTTCTAAACAGAATATGTGGGATTCCTGCTGCAATAATTCTCAGGTTCCTATCGCAGAAATCCCTAAACACACCTGTTTATAGGTGTGAACGAAGCGTTGGTGTGTTTCCACTTTTGCAGCCAAATTAGGATAACACCTATTTTATATTTGTTACATGTTCCCATTCACATAGTATAACATTAAGAAAAAATATGTTACCAGCTCTTTTTCTGAAAACTCCAAAACGAAAGTTTTTCCATTCTCTGTCATTTAAAGGAGAAGGCTTGAGCGTGGTGGGAAGTTATGTTTACCATGATTAACCCTGTCTGTACTGTGCTGGCAGAACTCATTATTGGTTGTAAACTAGATTTGAACACTGTCTGTCCTAACAAAGGGATTAAGATCTAGAAGCATTGTATGTTGAGAGGAAATGCAGCCTGTCCTCCTTTGTCTTGGGGAGAGACTCACTCACATACTGTTCAGTGTGGCTTGAAGTCTGGCCAAAAGCATGCTCCAAAGAAACTGCTAAAAGGTAATACATATTTTAAAAAACATATTTTTAGGTACGCTGTGTGAATGGGAACACTTAACACACATAGTTCTGAGAACAAACTCGATGCTCACTCACCAAGGTCAGTAACAGTGCCTCCTTTTACTGGGGCTGTTTCAGAATCTTTCTTGGTGTTGACTTGAAAACAAAATATAAAAAAAGAAATCAGCATTCCGGTCAGAAGTGAATTATAAAGCTTTGCGTTTTTTAAAATACAATTACCAGCTTTGGGCAGAGTTACTTCTTCTACATTAGGAACAGGCGAAGGTTCATCCATGTCCTTTGTCAGATCCTCTTGTTCCTCATCACGGTGGCCCCTCTTGGATTTAGTGTAAGGAGTTGAGGGTCTAGGTGTATGAATGTTATAAATGATAGGAACCATTACCATATGATCACAATTTTTTACATAGAGCAATGCATAGCTCAGAGCTGTGGAAAAATATCTACAGTATTGTAACATAGAAATCACAGATCTGTATACCCAAAACGTACACCATTAACATGAAAAAGGGACAACGTTATCAAACAAAGAGCTTGATAAACAACTTACATTCAACAATCCTATGACTAATTTATACACTGAGTGGCCAGATTATTATGACCACCTGACGTTTGTAGGCAAATTGGCTATAATTTTGCGCTGAAGTTCCTAGAAGGCCAGACCATTATAAATAGGGAAGCAGGTTGTTCACCACGACAGTAGAAGTGATTTTTTTCTGAAGATATGGGGATGAACGTGGGATGATTGTTGGCGCTCGGAGCCATGGTGCGAGTATCAGCAAAACAGCAGAATTCGTTAAATGTTCAAGAGCAGTGGTTGTTAAAGTGTTTAAAGACTGGACTGTCAGCGGAAAATCTGGGTCTGAACGTGCGAATTGTGGCCGTCAGCGACTAGTCAATGTTAGGGCAGAGCGGAGAGTGGCAAGACTGGTACAAGACAACAGAAGAGCAACAGTGCAGTGTCCGATTCCTCGCATCACTTTTCAACATCTCGTGGAGTCCCGAGGCGGCCCAACGAAGTCATCTCGTGGCCCAACGAAGTACTGATGGGGTGGTCATAATAATCTGGCCACTCAGTGTATATACATATACAGTTGTGCTCATAAGTTTACATACCCTGGCAGAATTTATGATTTCCTGGCCATTTTTTAGAGAATATGAATGATAACACGAAAACCTTTCAGTCACTCTTGGGTAGGGTTCGGCTGAAGCCATTTATTATCAATCAACTGTGTTTACTCTTTTCCAATCATAATGACAACAGAAACTACCCAAATGACCCTGATCAAAAGTTTACATACCCTGGTGATTTTGGCCTAATAACATGCGCACAGGTTGACACAAAGGGGTGTGAATGGCTATTAAAGGGAACCATCCTCACCTGTGATCTGTTTGCATGTAATCAGAGTGTGTGTGTGTGTGTGTGTGTGTGTGTATAAAAGGTCAATGAGTTTCTGGCCTCCTGACAGACCCTTGCATCCCTCATCCAGTGCTGCACTGACGTGCCTGGATTCTGAGTCATGGGGAAAGCAAAAGAATTGTCAAAGGACCTGCGGGAAAAGGTAGTTGAACTGTATAGAACAGAAAAGGGATATAAAAAGATATCCAAGGAATTGAGAATGCGAATCAGCAGTGTTCAAACTCTAATTAAGAAGTGGAACATGAGGGGTTCTGTTGAAACCAAACCACGGTCAGGTAGACCAACTAAACTCAGCCACAACTGCCAGGAAAATTGTTCAGGATGCAAAGAAAAACCCACAAATAACTTCAGGTGAAATACAGGACACTCTGAAAACATCTGGTGTGGCTGTTGCAAGATGCACAATAAGGAGGCACTTGAAGAAAGATGGGCTGCATGGTC
>NW_017306746.1:931079-957531 GCF_000935625.1 Nanorana parkeri
GATCAGTAAATTATTTAAGTGAACCTGTACCCATATCTTTAAAATAACAACAAACACATCTTTAGAAATGTTTAGTAATGACAATCTACAAACACATACTTCTAGATAATTGCCGGCTTTGTATTCTTTGCAGACCTTATTTCTATTTTCTTCCACAGTTTTCTCACCATGGCCATGTTTACTAAGGGCAGATTACTAGCTCTTTCACTTCCTGGATTTCTGGCGCACGTGACACGTGACCGTGCACATTATCTGTGGGGAGGAAATTGCCTTTGCCTGAGATCTCGTGAGATTACAGATGAGATTTCCCAGCAATGCTCTGCTGATGACAAGGCAATCCCAGTGTGCATTGCTTTGCCAAACTGAAGTCATTTTGCCCTTTAAAAGCAGGAGGTAAATGCTCTGCAAGTGTAAGTATTTCAAAATCCCAGCATTTTACACCTGACATGTCTATGTTTCTATTAATCATCATACATAGAGGGATGCATTGGTGGAATTTGATTTTTGAGTGTAAATGTCCGCTTTAATTTATTTATCATACTGGATAAAAAGAAACATTAAAAAAAGTATTACATCAACATAATACAGACTCATAATTGGTATTCATAAGCAATCTGCTATTTCTCCCCATCAGACAGCTAGATTAATAAAATCTATTCCACCATAGCTTCACAAAATCATCTGTAACTTTAAGACGCTGATTTATTTATTTTTTGGATGGGGTAAGAGCTGCATTTTTCCACGTGTTTCGCAGAGATCCCACGCTCCTTCAGGAAATTTGTGATAAACAATCAGTCCCAAACATGGTCAAGGACACCACTGAGATGCATCCGGCAAAAAACACCACCATTCCAGAAAAGCAAGTGAGGCATACACAGGAGGTCATCCCCTCCATTTCCCCCTCTTTAAGGAGCTCCTTCTACTTAATAAAAGGGCATCTTTTGTCATAAGGATAGTGTCCCCAAAGTCTAGAACATACCAGTAATTCTAATGTATCCCATGTGGAACTATATAAATCAGAAAACACATACACCCACCAATACAGATGGGCCTGGCTGCACACGTATCATCTCAAAATTTCTCCTGATGGATGGGGGAAAGATCCACAGCAGACACCCCCCTGTCACTCATTCACTACAGTTGAATCAATCACTGTATTTTAAAATACATGCACCGAGAAAATTCACCTGCAGTAAATGCATGGTGAATGTCACATTCAATGCTTTATAAACATGCAATTGTTCTTTCCAATTTGCAACTGAAAAATACAATATGTAATCTGGATGGATGATATAGGTAACAAGGACAGTTTTTTCAACCACTTGAAGACCAGGTGTTTACACCCCCTTCCTGGCCAGGCCATTTTTCAGTATTCAGCGTTGGGGTACTTTGACTGACATTTATTCCATCATGCAACGCTGTACTGAAATTAGTTTTATACAATTTTTTGGGGACAGATTTTACATTATGTTATAATACAAATATAAAAGACTGGGTCACGTCGGGTAAATAGACACCAAACATGTCAAGCTTTAAAATTGCGTGCACCCACGAAATCGCAAAAAACTACCATACCCAAATTGATCATAGGCGATGCTTTAAAAGCTTTTACCGCTCATCAGTTTAGTGTTATCAGTGATTAATGGCCCTACAATTATTGCTCTCACTGGGACGTTCGCGTCAATATGTAACATGTGCGTCGTAATGAGAGCAATCCATGTTTTCACCTGTGTTTATATGGGTGGGGACTTTAACAAAAAACTATTTTTGCAACTTAAATTTTTCCCCCCACTTAACTAAAACCCCCCTATGTGATAGCAAAAGGATGCGACAGGTCCTCTTTATGGAGACATCAGGGGTCTCCAAGATCCCTAATGTCACCTAGGGACCCCCAAAGAAGCTGATGAAGCAGATATCTGCTTCATCAGCTTCTCAAGCTGGAGAGTGACAGCAGAATGCGGAAGTGACACAGGAGAGGGGATCAGAGGGAGATCGTGTACTGAACTCCGTCACAGAGCCACCGAGAGGAATCAATTTCTTGTCTATTTGAAAAGGGAAATAGCAGGTGTCTGTTTTGACCTCTGATATCTCCCCAGAGCGCCCAACAGTAAAAGTAGAAAGTAAAAATAATTTTAAAAAGGTTTGGGAAATTTTTTTTTATTTTTGGTTTGGTTACCTTTTTACCCTAAACCAATCATCTAATTAAAGAAAAATAAAGTACAAGCAGGTAGAAAGTGGCCCTACCCTTTTTTGACATTCTTCTTCTTTGCTTCTGCACTTGGGGGTGGGGATGGGGAACGTTTCCTCTTTTTGTAATTAGGTCCCTTCTTGTCCCTGCGGTCCGAGTCAGGACTGCTTACCTTTAAGTAGAAAGCAACAAAAAGCTACAAACTTGACAACATAGTTTGAAACTCAGAATGTCATCAGCTTACCGGCCACATTTACTTTGGAACAGGGAATACTCACCATCTAAATCTCTATTTCAGCAGGTTCTAAAGGTAACATAACAGTCTTACTTAAAAGTAAACCTTTAAATAAGACTATCAGGCTGTCATGCTGAATCTCTGGCTGTCATTCTGAACATCTTGCTTCAATGATTTGAGTCCCTGACCTGGAACAAGTTTACAGATTAGTTCTGACTTTACTGTGACCCTCCGGATCTGCATACTTGTTCTGGGTCAGTCGACAGGCAACCAGCATTTAAGTAAGTGGTTAGTAATGACAACCCCTAATTTTCTCAGATGACATGCATATGTTAATAAAGTTTCAGTAAAAAAGGGCAATATTTAAGCACAAATCTAAAATCTATGAAAAAAAAAAAAGAAAACATTCCTATTGTGATCATTTTTAATGTATACTACTTCCATCCTATACATTCAGTGATTCACAGTGCCAGACTGTGATCAAATAATTTAAATGAAAATGTTGGCAGGCAGTACATTTAAATATATATGTGCATCTTTATGTAGCAGAAATTGCTCTTTCAAAAGCTCTTTCAAATTCCTGTATGGAATTAGCACCGCGCTCACTTCCTCTGGTGCTGGCATATAGTAACTGTGGTGGACAACAATGCCGATAAAGGTGGTGGGAAATGGGCATAGGTTGGTTCATACTGACAGAGAGGTAACAGGCCTGGCAGTTTGAAAAACCTTGTCTGCTCGTTCAAATGAAACATAAATAGAGTCAAGTGCAATTCTGATTTTTTTTTTGCAATTTGTTTCTGATATTTGCCTGTGTAGTTTGAAAGAAAATGTAAAGCAAGAAAGCATGCCTAGAATGTTAACCAAGAAACAGAGTATAGGAAAGCCGCTTGAGGTCTACAAGATCCCAGCACTGGTATAAAACGGAATCTAACAGAAGAAAGGTCTGACTAAAAACAGGCACAAGATGCCCATTATGACCTTTTCAGTATGCTATAAAGGGACCTGACTTCAGGGATATTCTCATGTACATTGAGAGTGTCCTTACTAATCACAGAGGATGGGCACTGGCATGGTACAGCCCTTAGTCAGGCCCCTAGTAACAAAATGAAACTAGTTTCAGAGAGGCATACACAGGGAGATTTTGTAGCTGGCATCAACTCAGAGGTAGGGCTTTTAGGTTGGTCCCGAGGCATATAGTGGCTGAGTGATAAGATCCAAATAGTAATGTCCCTGGAAATGGGGGGGAGGGTGTCATACAAAGCATGGAATTTAAATATTTTATAAGAAATGATTACATTTAGGGATGATCTGTGATTGAATTTAAATACACTGAAAAAGTTAAGAGTATTTACAAAATGTTTAAAGAATCAAAAAAACAAAACTAATTTTTAGGTGGGGTGGAATAAGCTTTAAGCTTAAATATCTTTACTGTTGCAGGAATTTGGCAAGGGAAGATTCCCCATTAAAAAAATATTTTCAAAGGAAAAGAAATAATAAAAATCAAATAAGAGATTGAGTACACTATATTGTTAAAAATGACCTTTCCATTTCAATCTGTTGTGTCTTTTGTTAACTATCAAAAATTAATTGAGGGGAATTTATCAAGACTGGAGCAGGCAGAATCTTTAGCAGATGTTTATGGTAACCAATCAACTTCTATATTTCATTTCCAAAGCATAACTGACAAACCAAAGATAGAACCTGGTTCAGTTGCCCATAGTAACCAAACAGCTTCTGTCTGCTCCAGTCTTAGTAAAATTACCCCATTGCTTCCTGGAAATATGGCCAGCTGGGGGTGATCGGCACACTGCACTAACCCAGACATATTTCCTGTTTGTGATTGCTTCTCTGCTTTTCAGACAAAAACTACGCTCCGCAACAAATCAAATTCAGGCAACCCTTGTGATAGGAGACTTATTTTGGGACCAGATAATATCGAAAGCTCTAAAGGTATGTAAACACTACAGCTTTTTGCCTGAGATTGCTCAGATGATCACAAAGAAGGCAGACTTCCCTTTTATAATCATTAATATAACCCTGACAGCTAGACTACAGCTTAAACAGAAATGACAGTGAAAGGATAAGTAAAGAATAGAGCATTGCAAAGTGACCTCTATAACAGGAGATTGCAGTAATGATCTCACTTCATCAGTCAAGGTCTTGGCTGAGATCTTCTTGCGACGTGCAACAGGATTGCGATCATCATTCACCTCATAATCTTCTTCATTCATCCACTCGTTAAATGAGTCAGTGTCTAGGATCCACTTGGCATGCACCTACTCAGGGAGAAAACAAATTATGAACTTGTTCAAGTTAAAACTGAACTCTAGACAAAAACATTTTGTGCTTCCGATAGAGGGCAAAGCTTTTCATCTGTGTCTGGGTCCCTACTGAGGAGACTTTATTTACATGGTTTTCTTCTGAAGTAAACTAGGTTTTTAACACTCAATTTGTGTATTTTATGTTACATAAAAGATAGTATTAACCCCTTCGTGACTGACGACGTACAGTGTACGTCGCCAGCATCGGGGCTGTTTAAACAGACTCCCGGCGACTTTTGCATTTTATCCAATTAATGGAAAAAATAAATCGGCACACGAATCGATTATGAAAATAATTGTTATTTGCAGCCCTAGACGGGAATCTCCCACACACCAGCACAGCAACGTTTGTAAGCAGGGTATGTTTCTACACAGCTGCTCTATATCTGAGAAATCCACAGGAAAAAAAAAACAGCAAGCCTTTCTAACCACAAACATCAAACAAGTTCAGCCAAGAAAAACTGACACTCCAAATAAATCTTAAATTTGTCAAATGATCAACCTGCAACAATGTAATGTAAAAGGCGTGACACACTGCTCTTATTAGCACACAACCTACAAAATGATGATTTACCTTGCGTGGCTTTTCTGCGGTTGGTGCATCTTCCACTGGAGCTTCAATTTCGCTTGCAGGGATCCAGGTATCATAACTGAGAGGGAAAAAAATGTATATATCCATTCACAGCTGTTACAAAGTAATTACCATTATCACAGACAAAACAAACCAGATAAGAAGTAAGAGATGGGTCTTTTCTCTGCAGATAAGCTGGCTGTTCCTTCCTCCTCTCACTGAATAGTTATAGACATATACATTACATTCAGCCAGCCTAAGCCTACATGTCTATAGGCAGCCAGCCAGCCAAGAGACAAACCTCAGGGTCGAATCAAGCCTGCACACCTGACCTCCCCCTCTAGCTCTATGGCTAGCTTACATAGCCCAAACTAATAAAGATTTTTTTTTCCAATTTTAACCACTTGAAGTCCGCGGTGTTAAATCCCCTTCCCATCCAGGCCATTTTTATGGCTCAAAATGATTGCTCTCACTGCGACGTTCGCAGCGATATGTAACGTGTGTAGCGCAATTATCATTTTTGCACGCTGTTGCACCGGACGCGTATTTACATTTATATCTGCGTAAATGTGGGGGTGGGGGACTTAAAGTGACATTAAACCCTCAGATTTTTTAACATAAAACAATACTGTAATGTGTGCCTTACTGTAATCCATGGTTGTTTCCCTTCTCTTTGCTGCTGTTCCTTTTAAATCCTCATGTCTTCTCATGCTTGGGGAGAACTTCCCTTTGCAGCTGAGTGCCTCTTCCTGTAGTGCTGGCTCAGGTTGCAAACCTGCACACAGACACCATGTAGCCATTCCAGAGACAAGGCAGTCTGCTGCAAAACAGAAGTTCTGCCCAGCATGAGAACAGATACAGATTTAAAAGGAAGAGCAGCAAAGAGAAGGGAAACTACCATGGATTACAGTAAGGCACACATTACAGTATGGTTTTATGTTAAAAAATCTGAGGGTTTAGAGATGAGCACATCTCCTCAGCCCCTGACGAGACGAGCACATCTGACAGACGAGCACATATACACGATCGGCTGGCTATAGAGCCGCCGATCGGGTATATGTTAAACAGCCGGTAACGGCTCTCATGGCGAGATGGGAATCAGACTTGGATGTCATACTTACCGATGAGGAAATCCGAACTTCATGCGTGGTCACTCAAACTCTCAGTGGCTAGCTCAGCCCAGGAGAAGGGCTATAAAATCTGGACCCGCTGGTATCGCTGCCTGACCCTCTTACATAGAATATTCCCTGATAGGTCTTCCTCCTGCTGGAGGTGCCTGAACGAGGAGGGAACCCTCTTACACATCTGGTGGAGCTGCCCCTTACTGGCACCTTTGTGGACTCGGGTCTTCCACATTTACAATCAGGTCATGGGAACCGACCTAACACCGTCCCCTAAAATAGCACTTCTCTCGATTCTGCCTGGCTCCCTGGCTTCAGTTAGGAAGGACTTGCTCCGTTTCTTCCTGGCGGCGGCACGCAACATTGTACCCCGCCACTGCAACACGGTGGTCACCACGACCGTGCAGGAATGGATTGCGGAGTTGTGTTTGATTATGCGTTTTGAGGAACTGACGGTTTCATTACATGAGCGTCAGGCCCAATGTGCAGTACTATGGGCCCCTTGGATTATTTATATGGGTACAGCGGATTTCCTGGCCTTATAAAGGGTCCGGGTTTCTCCTGCTGGGCGAGCACTGGGACACTGTCTCTACTGCAACTATCTCATGCCCCTACGGTCCTACCTGGAATGCTAGATTCGATGGAGCCTCCCCTCTCCCCTGTGTTTTCCATGTAATGTCCATCCCTGTATGTCCCTTTCTCCCCGGTCTAGAGTTGCGTGTGTACTTAACCCCCTTTTGTTATTGTATGTTGTCCTATGTTGTCTGGTTCGCTGGGATGCAACACGGCCGTATCCTCTGCACACATGCACTCCATGAGAGGTGTGCAGTACACAAAATAAGGCACATGCCTTTTTATCTGTGCGACAGCCCCAATACATTGCATGCGACTACAGAGTATTAGTTGCGGGAGCATATGCATATCTACCCACTGCACATGTACTAAGAGATGGAATGTAACTGCATACGATGGAACTATGAGGATGATCAGACGTGTCTGTACTATGTTTATCTGTATTCTTGTATTTTTGTACTTTGTATATTGAAAACTGAAATAAAATCTTATTATTTAAAAAAAAAAAAGGCCAAACAGTTTAAAAAAACCCAAATGGTTTCCCTATGCTTTATGTCGTGAAAAACATAGCAAATAAAAATGCCAGGAAAACCCCCTGAAATTATCTCTTTTTGGAAAGCAGACACCCAATGGTAATTTGGTTTTTGGCCACAATTTTTTGGAAATAAAGAAACATGCTGGTATTGAGGGGGTTAAAACAAGGAGCTTGGTAATGGTGCACGAGATACAATAAATGTACAGGTCATACACATAGGGAGGAGGGGGTGAACGGGTAATGTACAGATCACATACAGTGGGAGGATGGAGATGAAGGGGTTACTATGCAGTTGTGCAGGATAAGGGAGGTGAAGGGGTTAATATACAGCTCAGAGCAGAGATTGAATTAAGCTGACATATACAACAAAGGTGATGAGAGTTAAAAATCCTGACACTTTATTATTGTGTGCTGCTTCCACAGCTAGTTTTCACCAGGAAATAATGAATGAGTGATTCATCCATTCATAAGTTCCTTTACACATGCCCCCCCGGCTGCTTATGTAGGAGGAAGGGGAGGGCTTGGCAGTGTAAATATGGTCATGTGATTGCTGTGATAACCAATAATCACATCACAAAGCACAGAGTCAGTCCGATTGGCTCTGTGCCTGAAGCCAATGCTCCCCCCACTGTCTAATGAGAGCAAGAGCAGTAAGCTTGTGCATGTGCTGGGCGCACACACGTAGATGTAGATTCCAGTAGTACATCCTCCTGGAACAACAGGGTTGTGAACTGGCTGTATAGAGAAACATGTGACTAACTCCATATGACAATGCATGGCCAATCAGCATCGTCAGAGGGGTTTCCAAAGTCCTGTGTAAGCTACAAATCTGATGACTTAAAGCTTACACAGGGCTTTCCTTTTACTCCTGGCAGCTAAGCAGAGAAGGAGTAAAAAAAAGGTAAGTATATGTTATGGGAAAGCAGGAATTAACCTCTTGCCGTCCGCCCGTAGTAAAAAAACGGACGGACGGCACTGCTACATCTGCGGGTTGACGTCTCCAGACGGCAATTTTTTTCTGCTCGCGCGCGCCCCCTAGCGGACAAAGCAAAGATTTACTTTAAAGTAAATCTTTCCTCTTACCTTACCAGGATTTTGAGATGTAAAAAAAATAATAATAATTAGACCATGATAAAACACTTCACAATTATTTGCACCTTTAACCACTTGCTGCCCGGGGCAATTTCTTACTATTTGCATACACGTGATCAAATCTGAATTTTTGGCTAGAAAACGGCTTCAAACCCCCCAAACAATTATATATTTTCTGAAAGCAGAGGCCCTGTAGAATAAAAACTGCAGTTGCAATTTTTTATGTCGCATAGTATTTGCGCAAAATTTTATCAAACATGTGCGTGTACGTGGGGGCGAAAAACTTTCAACTTTTTTTATATGTGACTTTCATTTTTTTTTTTTTACACTTAACTTTATTGCTATAACATAGGGGGCTAACAATTGCAAATATGAAGTGACAGGTCCTCTTAATGGAGACATCAGCGGTCTTTAAGACCACTAATGTCACCTAGGGACCCCAAAGAAGCTGATGAAGCAGAGAATGTGGGAAAATGTGTTATGATCCGATAAGACGCGGCGCAAAACAACACTGCATCACCAAAAGAACACCATACCCACAGTGAAGCATGGCAGTGGGGCTGGTTTCTTCATCTGGAACTGGGGCTTTAGTCAAGGTGGAGGGAATTATAAACAGTTCCAAATATCTGTCAATTCTGGCACAAAACCTTTAGGCCTCTGCTAAAAAGCTAAAGATGAATATCCCCTTTCAGCACGACAACGACCCAAAGCATACCTCCAAAATCAACAAAAGAATGGCTTCACCATGAGAAGATGAAAGTTTTGGAATGGCCCAGCCAAAGGCCGGACCTGAATCCAATTGAAAATCTGTGGGGTGACCTGAAGAGGGTTGTGCACAGGAAATGCCCTCGCAATCTGACAGATTTGGAGTGCTTTTACAAGGAAGAGTGGGCAAAGATTCCCAATGCAAGATCTGCCATGCTGGCTTCTACCCCAAAAGACTGAATGCTATCATAAAATCCAGAGGTGCTTCAAAAAAGTATTAGTTTAACCCCTTGATGCCTAAATTAATTTTCAATTTGATAAAAAAATTAATTATATGCGTTTTGGCTATCAAGCAGATACAAAATTAAGTGGAGATTGTTAATTTGAATATAGCACATACAATGGAGAAAAATACAGCTATGATGCAAATTAGTGACATTAGGCATTTAAAAAGTCATTGTCCAGTACCTGCAGTAAGCAATTCAAATGACAAAAATTATCAAAAAATCAATAGAATGTCATGAAAATCAACAAAAAGTCGTATGAGAAGAAATAGTTTTACTCGTGGAATTCTCGAAAGCAGTTTTTGTTCTTGTCGAGTGGAACTCGAACTGGTGGAACCTCGATTTATAAAGAAAAATGGCAAAATATCAGCTTTGCACGTATTACTTTTTATGTAATCGAGCAGATTACACCTAAACATAATTGTTCATATGCAGCCATAACTGCCTAATGTCGCGAAAAAGTGAAATCTGCACATAACTTCAAAATTTGTCGTCACATGGAGTTGACCCCAATCTGTAAGCCGTAGCAACAAACAATAAGCTCTTGCTATTAGACCTTTCTGCTGCTTTTGACACTGTTGACCAAAGGGCGTTCCCTAAAGACTCATCTCTTCAGGGAAGCCTATCCCACCTCGACCTAACCACTGAACCTTCACATTCTCACAGCTACCTCATATATCATTTCCCCCTCCTCTTTTAGATTGTAAGCCCTCAGGGGCAGGGCCCTCCTTACCATCTTGTCTTGAATTGTAGTGTAACTGTAATGTTTTCCTTATATTGTAAAGCGCTGTGCAAACTGTTGGTGCTATATAAATACTATGTAATAATAATGTAATAATAATAAGCTATTGCATATTTTTATTTTACAAAAATAACCTAAAATGTAGACAATTTTATCAAAATTAGCAGTCAGCAGCCATGTGCATGACTGCACTGACGGCTTTGCGTACTTCAAGCAGATGTAGCTAACTATACTACTGCGACAGGGCGCGATCAGTGCTCACAAAACAATCTTTGGTACTTATTGAATACAAATAAACCGGCATTGGCGGAATACACACACCACCTCAGCTGCATTCAGGGGTTTGATGCGTTTGATGTAAAACCGCGACGGTCGTCATCAAGGGGTTAAGGGTGTGCATATTAATGCAACCACATTATTGTACATGTTTTATTTTATTTGTTCCCCCTTTAAAGATTTTAGTTTGATTCTAATTGAATTAAACACATTATAGGTCACATTAAAGTTGGAAAAAATTCTGAAGTAATTTGGTCTGATTTTTTTACATCTCGAAAACCTGGCATTTCACAGGGGCGTGTAGACTTTTTATATCCATGGTAAGTTAGAAAAACGTCATCTGCTGCCTCCAACTATAGCACGTACCATAAGGTGCAAAATGGTAACTCTTCCCAGGGCAGTTGTAGCCTCTAATATTTACTACAAACATACTGACTTTCTGGAAGTTGGTATTTGTATTGGCTTAGGTATGCCCCACCCCAAACATGGCTTTTTTAGGGTCCAATGACAGGTTGCTTAAGGACCAAGTGCCATCCTGCAAGGTAGGCAGATTGCATGATTCTTCTCCTCAAACTCTGGGACTGTTTAACAAGCCACAGCAGAACCAAGAAGAGGAGAACACATAAAATAAACATGCCCTCTGGCACCTCATGGGGACCACTAACATGGTGGGTAATTACTTTAATAACAAAGGTTTTCTTGAACCAATGCAAAAGAAAAGTTTCAATTATGCCAAAGGTTTTGAACTAAAAGGGTGCATCCTAACACCTTTAAAACATGTCTTCTTCCTAAATCAGAATTGCACGCAATAAGGATTATTCTGCAAGACAAAAAGAGGCCTATTCTGACCAATCGCTATTCAAATTATTTTACTTATTTTAGTAGCCAGAGAACTGTTAATTGCACATCATCTTCTCTCTCTGCATGACTTTAATGACGCAGACATGAGTATGCCTTGAAATCTACATGATGGAAAGAATGTAAACAATGATAGGTCTTACCTGTCAGGATGGTAACCCCAATGAAGAAGAACCTGCTTGTCACGCTTCAGTATGGGTCGCACCCATTCTTCTAAATACAGAAAAGCATAACAAATAATAAGCACGGCTCTTCATTAGCATCGAGGATACATATCATAATAAAGGGCATGTATGGGGGGCTGCCATTCTGCAAAGCTCAGGCTACATCTTAAATCAGTGACCACAAACCTATACATCTTCACTGCATGTGAAGACGCTGCCCTGAAAAAAATAAGGCACATAGGAGGAAAGAGAATGGTTGCTTCCATTTAAGTCTTCTGAGAAATTTAAATGGTCTAGTTTTGCATTCATTGAACAATGTATTTTTTTTACAATACCTAAATATGTCTTTTGCTACCTGTACCACTGTGCAGCAGCACTTACACTGGGATGGGGAGGGGCAGGACTTTGAGTCAAGTAGTATGTTTCTCTGCAAAATGCTGGCAATATATGATTCCAAACATGCTTCAGGAAATACCTTTTAGGTGCGTGGTGTGTGTGTTTGTTTTACTTATAACAGCATTCATGAAGCTGAAGCATTATGCTTTAACAAGAAAACACTTCATGATTACCAATAATGTTACCCTTAGGGAATTCACCAATACATACTCAGCTTACTCATCAATTATAATACTACAACATTCCACTCTGATGTGAATGTAATAAAAAGATATTTACAAATCACTAACATTATTTACTACGTTATAAACTATTTGTTCAGTCTGTAAATAGGTGTTGTAGGGTGTCCAGCAGCTAAGGGTTATAGGACTATTAATCTGTAACTAATACTTCTAAAGAGAAAAGAAAAAAATATCTAAAGGAAATTAGGACTGCTACATCAGTGTAGAATTTTGCTGAGGCTCAACGATAAATGAACCAATGTTTCAGCAACCAGTCTATTCAACCAAGAAGTCAACGGGCACTTCCAAAAGGATCTTATCAGGACTGAAATACGGAAGCCTCCATTGTTGACTTGATTTGGAAGGTGCACACTCTAGGGTTGTCATCCTTATCCGTCCTTCACAACTTTGTTAGTCACTGATCTGAACCAGGCGCTAACTCTGAGTATTTCCAGTGTTGGGGTAAACTCCATTCAAGTTTATGGGGGGGGATCACTGCACAAAAAATGCCAACAGCGAAGGAGTCGACAGCCGTCATGCTGAGGTAAGCAAACAGCCGGGAGAGGGGTTTCTTGGATAAGGGGGATATCAAGGGTGGACTAATGCACATTTTACTAAAAGTAGACTTTAAGCAACCTAAAAACATTATTTAGTGCTGGACAAATCAAGGCTGCCAAAAAAACAATGTTCATAAAAACTGAATCTGCATTTTGTTAACCTATTTTAATTGTTTCCAGTGGAAACATATGCTCCTTAAAACTGTCTTCTATTGTCTTCTATGGTGGACTGTAACTCCTGCTTCCCTGAAATGACTACATACATTACAATAAGACAGTAAACGAAAACAAATGAACATGCCCTTTAGTGTATCATATACCAGCCTGACATTAGATGGAAAATAAATTATAAACAGTGTACATTATATAGGCAAATTCATAACTAGAGAAGCACAAGAACATTTTATGTAGCTAATACTCAGATGTAAAACAGCTTCCTTCACTTCAAACGTCATTGCACTCTCCTGCTAAAAGCAGCATTTGTATCATAAGATAGCCCCGGGCACATAATATGAAGGAGTAATATTCTGACCTTCCTCCAAGTTGCCAGGAACTGGAACCACCACATGGGAAGCATGACTTTTGTCCTCCGTTACAGTACCCTAGAGAAGAATTGAGAAATTCAGCTTAACGTGGAAAAAAGAAACACAACACAAGCGAACACTCAACAAATGTTCATAAGAGTGAATTAAAGTGTACGAGAACGGTTGGAACCTCTGTCAGGTTTTTATTGCTTTTTTCCCCACTACAAACATTTCTTGTGGTGACCACACCAGATGTGAGATGCATCTCTTCAATGGGGACACACACAGAAGTTCAAAGTACTTTTACAGCTGGGTGTCCTCTCAGAATAGATTCTGCTGACATGCTGTCCAGTGACCGCAAAACTGATGGGAAATATTACTAGAAGGGACCAAGACAGCAATAGAAAAAGAAGTATAAACCCTTGCCAAGTTTCCACATTAGAAAAGCACAGTTTTAACCACTTCAAGACCAGGTGTTTAGACCCCCTTCCTGGCCAGGCCATTTTTCAGTATCAAACATCTTGTAGTTGTGCACTGCCTATGGCTTTACATCCGATAGTATGTGGAGTGGAATCACAGGTTAAGTGGCCAGATGATCAGGTGTAGGAGCTGTCAAAGAGGTCCATGCAATCCAGGGTATGTGAGGAAATTGTATGGCTGCGAGAGTAAGCATAACCATGTATTATAGGAAAATAATACCAAGTGAAACGTACGATACCCACAATAAATGTGTGAAGAGTGGCTGTTGAAGGGATCTAAATGGATGCTGTTCTTCACAGGAGACAAAGTTCCTCTATTTAGCAGTACCCCATGAGAGGAGGCATTCACTACTAGACAAAGTCTCTCCCCCTTTAATAAGTATATCCCACCACTAGGTAAGTGATGCTTTTTTACTGATGTCCTGATTACCTGATGTCTTTTTACAATGTCCTTCAGCTTGCTCTGTAGTTTGGAGTCTATGTCCGGATGAAGATATATATTGGGTCGCGACAGACAGTTATTCTGTGAAAGGGATACAAAGAGTATGAAGTCTACACAATGCCAGTGTAGAATCAATATAGGATGTAAGAAGAGAATTATACTGCCTGCTGTCTTATGCTACACAAAATTATATTGGAGAAGGGAGCAGAAATGAACCAACATAGACATTTAAGGGAAAGCCATACTGAACAAAGTGTGGAGGCTGCCACTGCTGATCTCCTACTGACAATGCTGGTTTCCTAGATCTCTCTGGCTTCAATACTTTGGGAGCCACTCATCTGGAACAAGCATGCAGATTGGGAAAGAGTTAAGTTAGGACTCTTGATCTGCATTCATGTTCAGTGTCCCCTAAAATATCAGCATGACAGCCAGGCAATTAACATTTTTAAAAGGAGAGTTGAGTAATGGCAGCCTCCATACCTCCATAGTACAGACTTATTTTAAAAGATTAAAATACAAGTGGAACAAAAGCAATTATATGCAATGGAGATATCTTAAGTGTAACACAAATCCAATATGTGTTATCACAAGACAAGTAAAGGAAAGACAAGACTACCTGCACAAGGGACTTTTCAATGTTCATGAACATTTCCACATTGCGGTCCATACGGGATGGGTTCTGAAAGTCAAACCTGCGCCTGAGACGATATATAAAAAAATTAGACAACTGAATCACTGTGAATATGACCACCCTACCCAAAACTAATTCTACAGTAACGGCTAATACGATCATGTAAGCAGAGCAATAAGACAATCTCCCGGTACATACAAGAAAACTAATAGGGCTTCCCCAAACAAAATCCTAACCAATCATCAGTCTGACTTTCAATAAGATAGCTTGAAGCAGACAATTGTGTTGACATGCTGATGAACATGCTGATATGAGAAGAGTGAGCAGAGACATGACTTCATCATTCTGCTGCTGATCTTTTACTGCTCAGTCAGCAGAAACTCAAGTATTATTGGATTGTGTGTTGCATGTACTAGTGGAAATTAGGACATTTTTAGAACAGGACAATATATTGAATATTATAGTAAATCTTACCATCCCTGGTCACTCTTGAATTTATAAGCAGCAGCAAGAATATGGCACAGAGAGCCTCCCACCTTAAAGTCTAGGAAGCATTTCATCTGCAAAGCAAAATAGTAAAATAGAATAAGTGTGCAACTTTGCAAACTAAATACATGATGCTGCACATACACAATATCTCACAAGTATTCATGTTTAAGAAGCAGCAACTATCGAAATATGGGTTTTCCTGTAAGCAATACAAGAAAACTAGCCCACAAAGGTGGTTATTCTTATTTAAGTGCTGACTACGTAGATATTACTTTGAACATCCCATAGCTGCTGTCTAACACTAAACTCAGGAGTTCAATCTTAAAAGTACAATCAAGTACCTTATCTATTAACAAAAATGTATTTATTTGTTTTGTGTATCGCTCAGCTGTAGATCCTCAAATCATCTCTGAATTGGTGCGGACACTGTCCTTCTTTCTTGAGGGTGGCCACTTTGTTCCCCATGGTCCCTGTGTGTGTTGTAAAGTGGCCAGCGCTCTAAGCTCACTCCCGTGATGGACTACAATCTCACATTTAGTTGACTAATGTATATTGAAATTGTAGTCCATCGTGGAAGCAAACTTGGAGCAGTGGCTACTTTACAAGTCTCTTGAACGTTCTGTCGCACTCCTTACCGGATAACGCTTATGAGGAGATGGGTGCTGAAATGACTGCGGATGGCGCCACGTTGATCAATATAATGTGATTAATATAATTATATTATATTTACATTGTAAAGCGCTGCACAAACTGTTGGCGCTATATAAATCCTGTATAATACTAATAATGTCAGGAATGTCCCCAGCACACTGAAAAGTCGTGTCCAAAACTTCCTCTTTATTCACGCATTATGTCACATTACAGCGCAATGTTTTGGGGCCATGCAGGGTTCCCCTTCATCAAGCTTAATATGACTACAGTACTTTACAAGACACACACAGGGACCATGTGGAAGAAAAGTAGCCACCCTCCAGAAGGAAGGACAGTGTCAGCACAAATTCAGAGATGATTTGAGGATCTACAGCCGAGTGATACAGAAATAATTGCAGAAAATACAGAAATAAGATACATTTTTGGTAATAGTTAAGGTACTTGAATGTATTTTTAAGATTTAACTCCTGAGTTTAGTGCCACTTTGAGTTTTGATAGCACCAATGGGATGTTCAAAGTGATATCTGTGTAGTCAGCACTGAGTTTAGTGTCACTTTAAACCAGCAGACTAATTCAAGGAACCCAATGGGCTGTGCCTGCTGAGCTGAATAACTTGCAATGAAGACCGCTCAGCAAATAATTATCAACACATAGATGGCAATTCATTCAAATGATGTAACAGACAAAAGATATGAAATTTCACTTCACCTAGACTTGCATTACCATTTTTAGGAAAAGTAACCCGGTAACTCTCTCCGTTATTGGTTCCCGGTCTCCTAAACAGATCTAATACTTTTCCATTCACTTACTGGATAAATATTGGTAAGGAGGCCTTTTTATAGCCATACTTTACCTTTTGGACCACAGTATAAAGCATAAACAGTATACTTGCCGGCAATTTAGTAAGCGGTGCATTGCTGACATGTTTTCCAAACACCTCTTCTTGAAACTGTAAGAGCTGGACTACCAGGCTTGACAGGGACTTGTTAGTAGGAGGCTCGGCCTGAATATACTGCAATGAAAACCAGAAAATATTGGTATTAAAATTTTAATTAGTCAACTGATATTGGCCAACCAAGATACAATACAAGCATAGAAATCTTTAGTAGTCGCCTGCTTTATAGAAAGCTCTAAAGACAATGGTGTGAATGTAAAGAAAATGCCTGCTATAGGTAGATGGTGATAGGTCAAATAACTGACCCGCTTCTTACCACTCCTGGCTAGACAACGCTGAGGTCTCTGTGTCTAAAATCCCAGGTCCACCAATCTGTCCTGACTATTTCATGGGCTCTCTAAAAATTTCAATCAATCAGCCATGGGGAAGGTAACAAAAGATGTCATTCTGTACAGCCAATCCTATCATTTGCACACATTTTCCTCACTGTTCTGCCAGACGGGTGACGCACGTAGTTCCTGGCTAATCAATATCTAAACCTAACTACTAACATTTCATATAAACTTTAAAGCAAAACTCCAGGAAGGACTTCAATTTACTAGGGATGTTCAGCTACCAAGTACAGTACTCAGTACAAGTACAGATACCTTTCCAGTTCCAAGACTAGACTAGAGAAAAAATCTAAAGTTAGGAGGCAGCTGTTATTTGTAAGGAGCACACGGAGCTCCTGGGATTTGTACATCCCTGTTTTAATGCATTATTTATTTTTATAAAACATATAAAGGGATGCAACGATACCAGTTTTCCAAGTACAAGTACTGATACTTGCCCAAGAACTCGCAGAAGCAAGTACTGATACATTTGTGTTTATTGTCATGTGACAATTTTTCTAAAACAATACAGACTAATGATTTCAGGACAGTGGTGGAGCGCCAGGTCCCAGCTGCAACCCTGGTAGTTCTCATGAAAATGCCAAGTATCTGCACTGGTATCTGAACATCCATACAATTTACCCTTGCATTGGGGTTACTCCCGCACTGCGAGGGTTAACTGCTCATTTTCACCTAGGGACTAAAATGAAAAAAAAGTTATACTCACCCGATCCTCAGAGCCAGCTTGCCCTTAGACCAGACCCTGGAGCCTCGCTCCCCCTCTGCTCCAGCAGTCTAAGGCCCTTGAATCATCAAGTTTTATACACCGTGTATTGTAGTGGAGAAGGACAGAGGTGGGTGGGAGAGTCATCACAACCAGCCAGCTCTGAGGACCGGGTGAGCATACATTTTTTATTTTAGTCCCTAGAAGAACGTGAGCAGTTAACCCTTTCAAGCAGGGGTAGTCCCACTGCAATTCTGCTTTACTATTTTAAAGTAATTCGAAAAGTCCCTTTCAATATTTTAAAGCCTGCTGCTTTCATTTAAATGATACTTGGTGACCCTGACATAAAAGTCCTTGTTCAGCCACTTCCTCTTATAATGGGATAATGCTCCCAGTTGTTCTCCTGTGATGTCACCCTGTCACATGGGCTTCTGATGGAGACTACACATGGCCACTTCAATCACTAGTCCACTGTTGTCACCATCAGGAAACTGGCCTGAGGAATGCCATGCAGCCATCATTACAGCGCATGTAGACAGGAAGTGGCAGCAAAGACTCTACAGGAAATCAGTAGCACTGAGATGCAACAAAGGATGAAAAAAAAGGTGAAAACAAGTCACTTATTTAAAGGAGAACTATGGGGTTAGGGCTTTTCCCCATAGTTCTCCTTAGGGTAACGGGAGGACACAAACTAGCGTCCTCCCGTCACCCTAGGCTCAGTATACCGCGAGCTGTAGCTCGCGGTATACTGAGACGCCGCAGTATACCGTGAGCTGCTGCTCGCGGTATACTGAGACGCCGCAGCTGAAGCGGATCCCGACAATTGTGCCGGGATCCGCCCGGCTGCATGACTGACAACTGGCTCTGCCTATCGAGTGCAGAGCCAGCTGTACCCGCCCCAGGGGGAATCCAGCCCCTCCCCCGTCAAGGCAGAGAGCCGTGACAGGATAGAGAGGTGAGCGAACCTGGTATGTGTTCGCTCACCTCCCGATCTACTGAGCCGACCTGTGACAGTCTCATTGTTAAAAAAACATCAATTGTTTATGATACACGGTGCTTTAGCAATTCAGCTTCCCATGTGCCCTCTCTGTAAATCGGCATCACCTCTGTCCAGTGACCAGGGAGCTGACCCTGGAAGCAGGAGAGTGAACTTCCTGACCAAAACAAGAACGACTGGCCCTAATTACATGCTTCTAAAGGAAAAGTTCAGGCAAATGTCAGCCATTGATTGTGACGAGCAGCAAGGATTCCTGACTCACTGAATACTAGGTCAAAGGTAACGGAGGATTATATCCACACAACCACATGCTGCTACCATACACCAGCTTGTAAACATTACACTCCAATCTGACGCTGTCACTGCCACATGTGATTTATCCAAATATTTCTTCCAGTCCATCCTGTCAGATCACACACACACGACAAAATAAACTGTATATTATTTATATCATATCTTTTTATTATATACATAAATAATAATTTTATACACAATTTTATTATTTACATTTTAGATTACAAACATTTTATTTTGTATTGGTAACCTCACCACCAAATTATAAAACATTATAAATGTACTGTAGGTTTATTATATATAAAATCCATGGCTGGTGTAGATGGGATGTAGGACCAGTGTTAGGGTAAGTGAGGACAGCGGTCACATGGTGGATCTGTCTACAATGGTGACCTGTAGGTGACATCTGGTGATGTAAGGAATGGGATGATATTTTGGAAGATCTGTAGTAATTGGTGTATTTAGTGTCTTTCTGTCCTCATAATCTCTCATGTCTTGAACCATGCTGACATTTGGGGGTCAATGTTTTTCCCTGCAGCCTCAATCACTGACGGGGGCTGCCATTGATGGATAATCCAAGCATGACTTCTCCAGCGATCCATAATAATAATAAATGGGGTGAGGGCTCCTCCCGGGTGGCAGGCTGGTAAGATAACATCTGGCCGCATGTAGGCCTGACACATGCCCACCTATATTAAGAGATCGGCTGGGCACTGCCACCTCCTGTCACCTAGCACAGCGATGTGTCAGCCGGCCGCTAGGCACAGGACTTGCCGGCTGGCAGCTCGCCATCCCCCCCCGTGTCGCCGATCCCCCTCCCCCTAGCCGGGCCCGGCTCTTTGTTCTCGGTGTACAGACAGGGAGGAGACGCCTCAGTTCTCGCCAGGACACCAGGCCTCCCCTGCCGGTACCTTCTTGTAGTTTTTCCCCAGCCATAGCCGCACGTTGTCGAACTGAGAGATTGTGTCAGAGGACTCATAAAATTTCACGTTCGGCCCGCCGTCCTTCTTCCGCACCGCCATCTTCTGCCAGCCTGACCGGCACCTTCAGCTTTACAGCAAGGCGACATCTAGTGGCCGCAACTGCATACTGCAACTCCAGAACCCGGGGAGAGTGACAACTAGCGGACATATCTGTGCCTGCAACACAGCGGCCCGAAGTCTGGGGGGCTACTGCCAGGGTGATATCTAGGGGGGGGGGGTCGCATGAGGTAATAGATAGACACAAGCGAAGAAATCCTTGACAGACAGTTTCAGGCATTAGGTCCTGTGCTGTGACAGGACCTAATGCCTGAGTCAGGCCGCGGGCTGTGGCTTGAACAATGGTTCTAATATATTCAATGCAGGTTGCTGCTTCTGCAGCATTTGGAGAGCTTCCTGCATAGACAACATGTCACTGCAGAAGTACTACAAATGCCAGAATACCACAGCAAGAGGGGGCCTATGGCTGCACAGATGTATAACTACTACTGCCCGTGTCACCACAATCGTCCCCGTGATATGAACAAGTCACGTCCCACACGTGATTCGAACCGAGAACTGGCATGGCCGCGCGAGTGCTTTCCAGCGCAGTACAGATTCATCAGCCGAACCAATGAGCGGGGGGAGCAGCCAGGGGGCGGTATGTACTGTGTCTCTAAGCTGTGTGAGGCCGTTGGCTGACAGTCACGGTGGCCGAGTGGTTAAGGCGTTGGACTCGAAATCCAATGGGGTTTCCCCGCACAGGTTCGAATCCTGTTCGTGACGGCTCCGGTTTTTTTGCTAAGTATTTGGATTTTAATTCTCCCAATATACTCCGTGCTGTAAAATGTAGCAGATGCGCAGGATTTCTATGCAGCGTTCATTCGTATGCTGTGTACTTTCCATAGTGTGATGGTATTAACAGATTCAAAGAAGACATGTAAATGAATTCTAGATGAAGACTTCACTCAAACAGGTGTTGAAAGCGACACAAAGTGACACACTTTTGTGCTTGTTACACAACACATGAAAAGCACACATCACATTTAATAATGGCACCCCATAAACGTGTCTTGGCGCACAACAAACTTCTTTACCAACACCACAATGTTGTTTTACGCATGTGGCCCTTTAGGGCCTGTTCACAATGTAGTGTTTCATGTGCACTACAGCGCAGAATCACAGCTCAGTAAAAGCACATGAAAATAGTCACCATTATCATCTATGAAGCTCTTTATCTCAGGGAGTTGTTCATTTGCTTGTGTGTTTTTGTAAAAACCTGCATAACATTATAATCAAAGGCGAGGCAGTGAAAATGCACAAAAATGCTATATGTGGTTTAATTAGGGCGTTTTTCAAGTCGCATGGCCCTATTTCTTATCAAACTATTAAAAACAAGGAAGAAAATAAAGCGCAGATTGTGTTTCATTTTCTAATGTGTGAATGAGCCCGTATGCAATGACCAGTGAGTAGAAGATTTGCACATGGGCAGCCTACCCACCATCATTAGTTCATCTGCATGAGGCCTTTTGTTTACAGCAAATCATTGCATCATTTGAGGGAAAAAAAACAATATGCACCAAAACTATCTCACATTATATTACTGCCATTCACCGCACCCCCTTATCCCCATAGTACATATAAGAATTAGGCATTGGCTGATCTCACTGATGCAGGGATCCCAACCTGAAAGAAGCCATTTCAGGGAGGTGTCCTTCTCATTTCAGGGAGGTGCCCTCTACGCCCCCCCCCCCCCCCCCCACTGATTTTGTTTTTAGTATTCTGACAGTTGCAGTCGTCACAATACAGGTGAAACTCGAATAATTAGAATATCGTGCAAAAGTAATTGAAGTAAGTGCTGCAAAAGGCGCCCAAACCAAGTACTGAGTACATATGCATGCTTGTACTTTTCAGAGGTCCGATATTGTTCTATGTACAATCCTTGTTTTATTGATTGCATGTAATAATCTACTTTTTTGAGGTTGTGGATTTGGGGTTCTTGGGGTTTTCATGAGCTGTAAGCCATAATCATCACAATTATGACAAATCACGGCTTGAATTATCTTGCTTTGCATGTAATGAGTCTATCTCATATATTAGTTTCACCTTTTAAGTTGCATTAGTGAAATAAATGAACTTTGCACGATATTCTAATTATTCGAGTTTCACCTGTATTTAAGAAAAAGGCATCAGAATCCATAGCTAGATTCCTATTGGCTATTTCACTTTGCAATAGCCAATAGCAAACTAGCTATTGCACCCGCCCTCTGCTGCTTTCAATCACCAAAACTGTCCTGCTGCTGGACATTTGTGAAAACACCTTTATCTGAGGGCAGATGCTCTATTTTTGGCTTTTTTCTGTAGAAATATATCTGCCTATGTCTTGTGTCCTCACATTTAGGCCTATCCTCGCTGCTGCTGCACAATTTTTACATACCTGTATCTGAGGGCCGATTCTCTAATGTTTTATGGAAAACACTTGCCTTAGTTTCATCATTTGGGCCTGTTCTAACTCCAGCAAAACTGTCCTGCCGCTGTCTAATTCCTACCAAACCATACCTGAGGGCCAAAGCCAGTGGCGTAACAATCACCATAGCAACCCAGGTGGCTGATATGGAGCCCCAGGGCACACGGGGGCCCGGCCAGGACATCCCCCTGATGTAGTGCGGGCCGCCTGGGTCGCTATGGCATTTCAGGCTGCTGGCTGTCACTGGCGGCTGTGAGGAGAAACACGTAGCCATTCATATGTGCAGCGGCGCGTACCTCCGCACAGCTGCTGAGATGATGACAACCAGCAGCTTCGGGGGAGGTGGCGGCAGTGATGGAGGAGGCGGGGCCCAGCAATCGAGGAGGCAGGTCTTAGTGATGGGGTGGCGGGCCCGGCAATCGAGGAGGTGGGGCCCAGTGACGGAGGAGGTGGGGACCGCAAGCGGTCGTGGAGGAGAAGGAGGCGGACAGAGGATCAGCCAGACAGGTAAGAGGGCTTGACCGCCCACCTGAGACTCTGCAGAGCCCACCATAGGGAGTCTATGGTGGGCTCTGCAGGGTCACCCTCAGGTTGACTGTTTGGGTTATCAGGTGGACTTCTCTAGAAATCACAAGGCCCCATACAAAATTTTGCAATGGGGCCCTGTGATTTCTAGTTATGCCCCTGGCCAAAACTCGAATATTTTTGTAAAAAAATACATATCGGAAAGTAGGCCTAATACTGCTCAATGAAAACTTGTGTTGCTGCCATAACTACCTGCAAAAACAGCCTTTTGTGTAACTGACATGTCTGAAACAATAGAGGATAGCTGTCACTGCTAGCTCCGCCCAATTGTTTATCAGTTGCCGGCATCTGTCAAAATGCCATTCTGCGGCGGGTGTTCGTTGCGAGCGGACAGGGCTGTGGTCGTCGGGTTTTTTTTCTTACTTCTATTTATTTTTTATTGTTTAATTTTTTTATTTCGTCGAGTCGTCCATCGGCACGGGGACAAGGTGCTTTTCCAGGGGCGACCCTGGAAAAGCACCCTCCCAGTGCCGAGGGCATGTGGCTTGGAATGGGAGGGAGGAAAAAGGGGTGGGGTTCCTCCTTCAAATTCCTACCAGACCTTAAGGGCCTGGTATGTCTTTAAGGGGGAACCCCACCCACTTTTCTTTTTTTTTTTTACATGGGGGTCCCTCCTCAATATTCCTACCAGACCTTAAGGGTCTGGTATTGTTTGGGTCGGGGAACTTCACGCTATAAAAAAAATGTCTTTTTTTTTTTTCTTTAGAAATGTCAGTTTTGCTGCAGCAGGTTCTATACATCGTACAGATTTGCCACTTTACAGGCAGGTTAAGGGCACCCCCAGGCACAATCTTTAAAGGAATTTTTCATTTTTGTTGTTACCCTTTAAGCAATGTTAACATCACTGCTCCTTGAAAGCGGTATTTTTTTCATTGATTTATGTCCCCCAGGGCAGTACCCGGATCCCGATACACATTTTATGGCCAATAACTTGCATATAAGCCCTCTTAAAGGTGACAATTGTTTTTGAAAGTTCTACCCCCATAGATTTGCATTGTGTTCGAGTTCGAATTCAAACTTTTTGGATGTTCTAAAGTTCGAATTCGAACCGAACTTGGGGCTGTTCGGCCCATAACTAACAGTGACACAGTTCACCCATTGCAGTGCCTGGCTTCTTTTGTTTTTTTACAGTAGCTTGTCTGGTAGCCTTACAAATGCCCCAAAATTGACTAGCAAGATTTGCCCATATTGACTTCAGTGCAATGACATTGGCCAAAAGTTGAGGTTCACCAAACATTTAGTGGCATTTGCTAAACTTCGGACAAATTTACTCTTGCTTGATTCACTTATCACTATGAGGGAGCCCAGGATCACAGGATTTTCTACTGCTTTATATTAGACTGACAGTAAACTTAGAAGTTAAATCTTAAAAATGCATTGAAGTACCCTATTAACAAAACTATTCTATGTGTGTATCACTCAGCTGTAGATCCTCAAATCAAATACGCTACACATTTGTTGGTCCTGCCCCTTGATTTTCCCCTTATGGTCACACATACTTACTTTTTATGAAGAGGTTGTGGAACTCCAGCTGCCAAAAACTCTGGAAACTGCTCCCTTCTCCTTGATCCCGGGTTTACTTGCTGTTGCCAAAAAGGGGCTTCTGAGGTTCTTCTTGATGGCCACTAGAACAATGATCCTTAGACACTGCAGGTCATCGCAGCCTCCTTATGTGGTGCAATGGGTTACTGAATTCTACCTCCCAGGTGAGCACTCACTTGTTGTCATCACTCACTGGGTGGAGGTGAAGGTGTGCCTGCATTGTGTGATTATCCTTAAGGTCCCCACACACCTTACGATAATCGTACGATAATCGCGGGAAATCCCGCGATCGTACGATTACCGTAAGGTGTGTGGAAGCCGTGCGACCTCTACTACTGTAAGGTCGCACGCCTTTAAGCTTACAAACATGTTTGAAAACCCGCCGAGCATCGTACGATGTTCGGCGGTTTGTAGCATGTCCGTACAATAACAGCCGTACGGCGCGGCTTGCGATCATCGCAAGTACGATCTGCCTATGCAAGATAGGCAGATCGTACATTTTTTTTTTAAGTACCTTACAACCATCGCAAGACAAAAGTCTTGCGATGGTTGTAAGGTGTGTGCCCAGCCTTACCTGAGAGTTATATGCAGATTGGCTGCGAATCATCTGAGGAATTTTTTTTGCACAATCACCATTGTTTGCTTTTGTTTTTTCCTTGAGACTTTTTATTGTCTATATTGCTTTTTTTGTCTTTGTGTAGATATTTTCTATGCCTCATTTGTTTGAAGGCTCATATATGTGACTCACTTATATATGTTTCAATTTATTAGATATGTATGATTATTAGCTCGGCACAATATTGTTTTTTCAAATTTTTCAGATATTTAGATATATCCTTAGTGCTTGGTAGCTCTTATTTCCACATTACACTTACTGGCGCTGATCACCTTTATTGTTTATTATAATAGTTCTGCTTCCAAATGTCAACAAACAAGCAGAACAAGTCCCATGATGTCACAACTTGCTTGCCCCCCTTTGTTGACATACAGGTAAGAATGGTCATTTTGCGATGAGAGTTTGTTGGGATCCGTCGTGTCAGTGGGCGTCAGGTATTTTTTTTTTGGCGAGTCAGCGGCCATCGTCCACCGTGAATCTGGAGGCGTAAGCCACACGCTGTTGTTTTTTTGTTTGTATTGTTTCTGTGGACTGTCAAAGGAACAATGTTATTAAAAATAAAAAAAAATTTTAATGTCACTTTACTGCAACAAAAATGTGTTCGTAAATATCATTTAACTCATCTCAAATGAACAAAAATTTGGGATTCTTCCGAATCAGACTCCTGAAACGAATTGACTTTTGGACCCAAATCCTGAAAAACGAAATAACGAAAAATCTGAAACAAATGTATTTTTTGCTTTAACCAGTTGACATCCGCGGTGGTAAACCCCCTTCCCATCCAGGCCATTTTTCAGTATTCAGCGCTGCGGTACTTTGACTGACATTTATTCCGTCATGCAGCGCTGTACTGAAATTAATTTTATACCCTTTTTTGGGGACAGATAGAGCTTTCTTTTGGTGGTATTTATTCACCACTGGGGGTTTTATTTTTTTACTATATTAAA